>NC_071260.1:28361149-28576149 GCF_023375685.1 Ictalurus furcatus
TTATTATTCAGTTATCTGAACCTGCTCTTAAAATCTCTCAACTGCGTTAAAAAAAAAAAAAAAGAAAAAAAGGATCATTCTGCATTGGCTTTCAACTAGCACAGCAAGCACTCCCACATTTATACGATACTTAGCTGTAGCTAAGATAGCTAGCTAGCTTGATGTTTAGCTACTAGCCACTCAGATTAACAGCAGTTCATTATGAAACTTGCTAGCTTTTGAGCCATGTTATGCAGCTATTTATGTTTAGCTAAACACACACTTGTAGTCCTATGTTGCAGCACTAGCTAGCAAGAACATACTAGTTAGAGAGAATCATTTTTTTTAATCTCACACAACCCTCTAAACCATCATGTAAGCAAATGTTTTTAACCATGTGGGTGATTTCAGACAATATTACAGTGTCTCTGATGTCAGTATCTTAATTTTACAGCTAACTATGACACACTTTTTAGCTATTTATGCTTATCTACCCAGCTAACAAATTTTAAGGTGCGACTAGCTATTTTGTTATTCCTCTTTAGCTAACATACTCCAATGAGAGCCCTATGTTGCAAAGCTACCTAGCATTAAATACCAAGAAAAAAACCTCACTATCTACTTTTAGAAACGGTTTTCCAATTTGTTTTGATTGTAGATTATTTTCCGATTATATTTCAACCTGTCACGTAAGTGAGACACGCGTGTCTCACTGTCATGTTAGCAAGACAGATAACCATGCAGCCGGTGAAACAGTATGTATTGCGCCAGTGCGGACCACTACCATTAACATCCTGACTAATCTTGAAGACAGTAAATGTGAAAACCGCAGTATATTACCATTACAACGTCCACAGATTCATCCCTCAAGCATCAGGTGCTTCATGTAACCATCAATGCCAGTCATTTCAAGCACAACAGCAGCTTAGGGGGTGAGTTTATGGGCATTTTCACACCTGTGGGTCTGTTCGCAGAGTCAAAATCAAAACAAAATGGATACTTTTGGTTCGTTTGCTATATGATTTGGTGTCAGCCTGCACATACGCAGATCAACCATAACCTTAAAACCACCTGCCTAATATTGTCCTGCTTGTGCCACCTAAACACCGAGGCATGGACTCCACGAGACCTCTGAAGGTGTGCTGTGGTATCTGGCACCAAGACGTTAGCAGCAGAACCTTTAAGTCCTATAAGTTTTGAGGTGAGGCCTCCATGGATCGAACTTGTTTGTCCAGAACATCGCACAGATGCTAGATTGGATTGAGAACTGGGGAATTTGGAGGCCAAATCAACACCTTGAACTCTCTGTCATGTTCTTCAAACCGTTCCTGAACATTTTTTTGCAGTGTGGCAGGGAGCATGATCCTGCTGAAAGAGCCCACTGCCATTAGGGACTCTCACCAATTTTTCCTGTTTCCAACACATCAACTTCAAGAACTGACTGTTCACTTGCTGCCTAATATATCCCACCCCTTGACAGGTGGCATTGTAACAAGATAATCACTGACTACGTTTTACATGGACAGCAGTAATTTAATTGATTACTCTGAGTAAGACAATATTGTGATTAAGGTGTTTATACGAGTCACTTTTAGAATACTCCTTTCATGTTCAGGTTTTACATGTTACAGAACATAGTTCAATTAACAGCACACGTCATTACGTCACCGCGCCACACCGTCCGACGTCCCTCCAGAATTTCACGTATCGACATACAGTTCATCTTCGTTATGGGACCGTATACAGTTTTGGGTGTTTTTATTAAAAAATTTTCACGAAAGCTTCAAGTGCGGTTAATTATTTGTCATGCTGTACATTCAAATAGACGACTGCATGAAGCCGTGGGCTGCGTCCCAAATCGCGTACTTACCTACGATATAGCAGCCGAGATACATGTATTTTGTCTACTACAGGCCTATAGTAGGCAAGTACGCGGTTTGGGACACAGCCATGCTCTCTTGCTTGCCGTCAAACGGTTGAGCGCTGCCGTGTGTGTACGTGTCCTGTCGCAAAATGTGGTGAAAACTCGCACACGATGTTAATAGTGTGATTAAGGTGTGTACATGTCTATGATACAAGTCAATAGTGCAACTAAAACAGGAGTACTCCACAAGTCTTAATTCGATTTGCGTTTACTTCGAGTATGACTTTAATCGGATTAAGGTAATTAAAAATGGCTGTTTACATGCTAGTTTCTTAATCAGAGTATTGTCTTAATCAGGTTAATATCGGATTATTGCTGTCCATGTAAAGGTACTGAATGTTATTCACTTCGCCGGTCAGTGTTTTGAAGGTTAAGGCTGATTCTATAATTGCGTAAAAAATAAAAATGTTCACAGGGCATGTTTGTAATAAATAAATAAATAAATAAATAAATAAATAAATAAATCATTACAGAAATATGACAATGAAAACAGGTCAATTAAACGTTGGCAAGGGCATGTAGAAAAAAATCCATAATACAGCAGGTCTGGTTCACTTCCTGGAGTTGGGTCAGTTGGGTCAAACTGCTTTCTTACTGCAATGAAACCACACTAGAGTTGAAAACAGTACGAGACCGCCCCTGTCGCTCGTTCTTGTGTGCACCCGAGGGAGATTGCTGTGCTCTCACCTGCATAAACGAACCGTCCTGAGAAGGTAAATGCAGCAGGGTTCGATTGAAACAGACTAAATTCTGCATACATGAATCTGCCCTTATTCTGGAACGCTCCTTTAAAAGGTTTTTCCAAGTTAAATCCACGTCTACATACGTAAGCGTAGGCCAGAAGTAAACAATATGAGCAATATTTAAAAACAGAGATACTGGAGAATCACCTTGAACACTGAATAAATCATTTTTTAATGCCAAACATCCGGATGCATTTGCAGCGCACATCCCGAGAGGTTTTCAGCTAAGAGGAAAACAGTCAGGTAAGTGAAAGGCAGAAATAAATAAACAAACCCACACCCACCCGACACCAAACTCTACAACCTTTCAATTTATAGCATTGTATTTATTATAAAAGATAAACCTACACAATTGCATGCTCTGCTCATTATTCCTTTCACTGCCCTCATTAAAGGGTTAGCAATAAGCCCATATACAGAAATATTGTGCTTGACTAAGCAAACCGGAACCAACAAGCACCACTAAATAAATAAATAAATAAATCACAGCTGAAGTTCTTGCTTCTGTGATAGTCATCAGTTCAAGCGTAGTTTGAATTGGCTCACCTCCCATCCAGCTTTCACAGCTCAGCTGTAATTAAAGCTTTTCTTTCCATCTCTTTTTATTCATGCAACAAATGCCTTTGCAGGTGGCTGCTTATTTGGTCTGCTTATTAAAACCATTACAGACATTATTTACCCGAAACCTGGCACAGACAGAACTGACATTACTGACACCTTGTGAAATCACAGTAAACCTCCTGCTTGCAGCCAGAAACTGAAATCTCAGTTGGATGTAGCATTTTGAATGATAAAAAAAAGAAAAAAGAAAACGAAAAAAGGGAATAAAGCTACTAACTCTGGTGGAGCGAATAAAGCTCACCTGGTAAGAGAGTCATAAAAGCTTTGGAACAAATAGGTTATTTTTTTGTATGTCACAGAAGAAAGAACAGATGTCGAAGATGAGTTCTTCGATTTCTCACCCTCTTTTACTCCTCTCATCAATCTGCTAATTCAGTTCCTCATTCTCAGTGTGTGCTTCCCTCCCATTTTCGTCATCTCCTACCTCAATCTGATCTCCTTCACCATTTTTCTAATCCATTTCACCGTGTGTCGTCTCCTTCTCTCCTTATTCTCTCTGCCTACTTTCTATCTTCCGCTCCATTGTCTCCTTTCCTTTCTTTTTTTTCTAGCTCCTTCTTTTTCCAGCCCACCCTCAGTCAGATCAGGTCAGTCAGCTCTGTTCCTCTGCACCTCCTTATCCTGGATCTGATATCAATGCCTTGCAGTCAGTCAGCCCACAGGGGTTGGGGGGACCTAGATGAGAGGCAAGATCAAACCCAGACAGTTCAGCAAAGAACACGCAAGCTGTCGCTCTGGAGAATGAAAGGGAGACTGCACTTGAGTCAAACGGGGCCAAAGCTGGCCAGACGCTTAGAGCTCCAGTGAGATGTGAGGGAAGAGTTGTTTTTTTTTTTTTTTTAGTTCTCACAACCTGAAAGAATCTGCAGGAGTTCATGTACTCCTACAGCACTGCCTTGTGTAGACCTGTCTGATCTCTGTTCTTTTTTCAGTACGTTATTATTGACACCGCAGGCTGAATCACAAACCACTAAAAAGTGTCTGTTAACAACCAGTGTCAATTAGCATCAGGAAGTAGAAAGAATAAAGTACATGACTAATTAGCTAGACTAGATCTTGTAAATAAATAAATAAATAAATAAATAAATAATAATAAAATGCTTGCTGAAATATTTTCTTGTTTTGACTCGCAGTATTCATTTGTGCATGTACGCTCTTAGTCCTTGATAATATTGGTGCTCAGTAAGTAAACACTCTGGAGAAAATGCTCTTGGGCATATAGGATGCTCGTTAGCAACCTTCTGAACTCCATGAAAAATGAGACACCCTGTATTCATAAGGATTCTTCAACTCCCCCCACCCCTAATAGGAACCCTACAACAGGCTAGTTCCATCACACAGAGTTCCAAGTACAGCCATACATTTAATTATCCAATGATCCCTTAAAGAACCATTCAAGAACCAATTTTTTTTAAGAGTGTACCAAGTAACCTTTAACCACATTTTAAATGTCTGATGGGTTCTGTGTATTAACAAAAAAATAATTACCAAAGAGGTGGAGTTTGTACCCCACACTTTCCCAGTTAATACACAGACACTTAGAAGTTAAGATATTACCCTTAGAAGGCGCAGAACTATTAATTACTCTTAAACAACCCTGCAAGAACCCTTTTTCTAAGTATTAAGAAAACAAAAATTACCAGTAATTTGGAGTGAGTTTGTACCACCACACATTTACCGAGTTAATATATAGACGCCTTTAAAAAACAAACAAAAAAAAAAGAGCATTCTTCAGTGTTTCATGAACGTTTTCTCACGCAGCACCAATATTATCCAGGACCCATCACGGCATACTCGTTTGCTGAGAGTAGAGAGCAATATGAGCAATGCAACAACAGTAAAGCCGATAATAATGGAGAGGAATATAGTTAAATGGGTGTTAAACTGTCCATCATTACGTTAAATTGTTTTTATATAACATTATATGGCCTCTATACAGCCTTTATTGTAATCTATAACTACCTACACATGATTTAAATGTGTACAATTAGAAGATTTTGTGCGAGTTCAGTTTGAACAAACGGGTCGACGAACTTCATTCATGTGAGTAGACGGTGATAAATTTTTACCATATTCACGTGACTGCACGTGCATTTGAATGAGTAATGATGCGTCAAGTTTGTGGCGGCACGGTGTCCTGAATTCCAGTTTGTAAACCTGTGCACCCTCCATGGGCCGAAGAGCACTAAAGGACGAGTACTAATTTAGCAGCGTCATTCGGGATTTATATATTTATATCTACTTCATTATATACCATAACATTTCTCTGTAGCAGTACAGGTGGACTCGGAGTCTGCTTTTGTCTATACTGAATTAAACACTTTAATGCCAATACATCTTGGAGATGCTGAGACACAACAATATGCTCAAGATGCACACGAACACATGCAGAGAGAGAGAGAGAGAGAGAGAGGGAGAGAAAGAGAGGGGGGGGGAGAGCAGACAGATAGTTACAGACAGGGCTACAGGTGAGAGGGAAAAAGAGTCAGTAGAGATTTAATGGGAGAGTGAGGGAGAGCAAAAAAGGGCTGAGTCAGAGCTGGAGAATGAGAGACAGAAGGGGGGGTAGGACAGGGAGACAGAGTCTGTCTCTAGTGTCGCATTGACCCAGACTCGAAGCGACACTAGAGATGGATTCTGTCACCCACTCAGCTGCACACACACACACACACACACACACACACACACACACACACACACCCCTAGTCATCCCAGCTATAGAACCAGGAAGCGAGATGACAACATGACTTATGTGAGAAATTACGTCAAATGATTTTCTCACCATATCATGAATAGCACGTTTCTAGAACATTCTCTTGTAACTTCTGTTACGGGTTTATATTATGAAAATTTTAATAGTACAGTATAGTACAACATAATACATTCTGACAGCCGTAGTACTGTACATCATGAAAGTGCCTTCAGATTTTCTATACAATACTGCGTTATTTAATGTACACACCAAAACCCTCAGCCCCAGACACAACCATCAATACTCTTCTTCTGCTTTGTTCTCTTTCTTCAGTTTGAGAAATTTAATATAAAAAAAACTGCCAGAATTTTAAGTACGTGGATAAATGTATAACAGTATACAGTGCCCTTCATTAATATTGGCACCCTTGGTAAATATGAGCAAAGAAGGCTATGAAAAATTGTCTTTATTGTTTAACCTTTTGATGACATTCACAAAAATGCTCTGCTCTCATGGATATCAAACAATTGCAAACAAAACAGGTTTATAAAATATATATATATATATATATATATATATATATATATATATATATATATATATTGTTAAATATATGTGCACCATAATTATTGGCACTCCTATGAATTCATATAAGAAAAATATATTTGAAGTATACTCCCATTGATATTTTACATTTTTTTGGTAGTACACCTGGGTGACTAGGAATAGGAAATAGTTCAACCATGACTTCCTGTTTCACAGGGGTATAAATATGAGGTAACACATAGGCCAAATTCCCTTAGTGATTCATAACAATGGGTAAGACCAAGGAATATAGCTGTGATGTGCGACAAAAGGTTGTTGAGGTTCACAAAATGTGAAGTGTCTATAAGAAAATAGCACAAGCATTGAAAATGCGCATTTCCACCATCAGGGCAATAATGAAGAAGTTCCAGTCAACTGGAAATGTCGTGAATCAACCTGGAATTGGACGTGTGTGTATATTTTCTCAAGGCACTGTGAAGAGGATGGTTCGAGTGGCCGAAAAATCTCCAAGGATCACAGCTGGAGAATTGCAGAAGTTAGTTGTGTCTTGGGGTCAGAAAGTCTCCAGAACTACAATCTGATGTCACCTACATCATCACAAGTTTTTGGAAGGGTTTCTAGAAAAAAGCCTCTACTCTCATCAAAAAACAAACTCAAGCATCTCCAGTTTACCAGACACTACTTGAAGTTTACCAGAACATCAAATGGGATCGGGTTCTATGGTCAGATTAAACCAAAATAGAGTTTTTTGGCAATAAACACCAGAGGTGGTTTTGGCGCACACAGAGCGGTAGCCATATGGAAAAGTACCTCATGTCCACGGTTAAATTTGGTGGTTGTTCTTTAATGTTTTGGGGCTGTTTTTCTGCCAGAGGACCTGGACATTTTGTTAGGATACATGGCATCATGGACAGATATTAAATGAAAACCTGACTGCCTCTGTCAGAAAGTTTAAAATGGGTCGTGGTTGGATCTTCCAGCAGGACAATGATCCAAAACATACATCAAAATCAACACCAAATTGGTTTGCTGACCACAAAATCAAGGTCCTGCCATGGCTATCCCAGTCCCCTGACCTGAACCCCATAGAAAACCTGTGGGGTGAACTGAAGAGGAGAGTCCACCAGCGTGGACCTCGAAATTTGAAGGATCTGGAGAGATTCTCTATGGAGGAACGGTCTCAGATCCCTTACCATGTATTCTCCAGCCTCATCAGGCATTATAGGAGAAGACTCAGAGCTGTTATCTTGGAAAAGGGAGGTAGCGCAAAATATTGACTAAAAGGGTGCCAATAATTGTTGCACACCTATATTTACAATTTTTCACAGCGTTCTTTGCTCATATTTACCAAGGGTGCCAATATTAGTAAAGGGCACTGTAAATCCATGTGAACAAGTGAAAAAAAAACATTTTAAAGAAAAAAATTAAATAAATAAATAAATAAATAAATAAATAATGACTTTAGTCTAGTCTTAAATAGTAGAATAAACAGAGGAGTGTGTGGATGTGAGAAGTCGATCCAAGACCGTCTCACGCTGGTGAGATCAGTGTGATCATCTCATCTCCTGATGATTCACTGCTTGTTTTTTCCCCTCCCCATATATTTCATCTTTATTTGTTCTGGCAAGCCCAAAGTCTTAGCACCATGTGGGACACCGTTTAGGGACATGAGCAGAACCCGAGCGTGTCATCATTCAACAAACACGAACAGAGGGAGGGAGAAAAAAAAATACCGTCAACATAACAGCATACGCAACACAGACTGCTAGCGAATGCTAACAACAGAAAACCAAGACCTAACAAGGTTTTAACTTATTACGGTGTGCAAGACGGACTAAACACGTGTGAGAAATCAACCAAAATCTGTTTGTTGGTGAAACCAGATTAACCTAAAAGCTTATTCGTGCCCTTTGGGAGATTGTGTTTGCAGTCGCTTGTAGTTTACAAGGGGACATGTACCGCAACCAGTCATACCCAGTACACACCACTATTCACTCAGCCTGAGGAATGCACTCAAATGTTAATGCCCCCTCATTCCCTTTCACTTATGAGCTTACAGTTGTCAACTGTAGCTTTACATAGTTTTCTTTCAGACACACACATACACACACACACACACACACGTAGCCAATACTATTCCTCTGGGAACCATGCTATATCAGTCACAACCGACTCCATTCTAATACTGTTCAGATTTTCTTAATCATTATATATTCAAATGCAAAAATAAAAGTCACGCATCAAGTTTTAAAATCACAGTCAGCGTCCACCGGTGTTCGGTGTAACGCGTTACTGTAATTAAATTACTTTTCCCCTGAAAAAAAGTAAAGTAAGGGATTACTCTTTATTTTTAAGTAAATTTAGTTAGTTAGTTAAGATGTACTTGCAGTATATACTGTATAGATTTTCAACAATTATGTATAAAAACAAAACTGATTTTAAAATCTAACCTGATCATCTAAAGATAACATTTCTTCTTTAAAAAAAAAAAAAAAAAAAAAAAAAAAAGGAAGTTATGTCCTGGGGAAAGAACACGATCGGCCTCTCTCCGAAATACTCCGAAGCTATTACTGTTAAACATCTGTATATTAAAACTTGGTTTAATAAAGCTATGCTTCATTGGCTAAACTATTCCACGAAAGAATTAAAAGAAGAAGAGTTTCACGTCTATCGTCCATGTGGATTTTAAGAAGTAATTAGTAATTAATAGTGCAATTACTTTTCAGACAGAGTAATTAGTCAGTCATTTAAATACAACATTGACAATGTAATTAGTAATAAATTATTTTTTGAAGTAATTTACCCAACACAGCTCGCCACGTCAGAGGCGCATCAGAGGCTCAAGCATGCACGTCACTCTACCCTTCTTTTTCACTTTTACAATTTCTTTGAAATCATAATCTACAAAAGACGTAACTCTCGTGCAACCTGTAGCTGCATAGCGAAATGTCCGTTCACTATAATACTCATTTTACACCACTGTGGGAAACAAAATAAACACTGATATACCCATTATTCTCTGTCCCGCTGTCTCAGGTCACGTTTTTAGGTGAACGGTTTTGTAATTACAGCCGACCCAACCCTTTCGGCTGTAGAAAATGATTCTCCTTTTCCTGTGTGCTTACTGGCTGGTGAAACATTAACATCCATTAGGAGATTTGAATCAAACAATTGTGTTAAGCTAGATGAAAATGTAAGATAAACTAGCGTAGAATGAGCAACAAGCCGGTAGCTAGCTCTCAGACTAGGCTAATGCCGGTCACTATTAAATGTTAAACAGATAATATCACCATGCTGGATTTGCCCAAACAGTTCCCAGTATTAAATAATGGAATGAAATCGTTTAAATATATATGTCAATTTTAAATTTAAAAAAATATCACCGAATTACAGATTTTACTCTTTTGCTAGTGGTTTGTTAGCAAAACTATATATTGTGATACATATTGTGTTTAGTAGCAGTGTTTCCAATTATTTTGATATGATATTTTCCTGTCCCATCACCCACTTTAATTAAAAACTGCTGATTTTATCCGATCTTAGTAGAAAGTATCAGATGAGCTGATAGCAAAGCTTTCAATATCGCTAATGTTCACTTTGTTTGTGGCTGTATCGCATTATAGGCTCTTCAATATTCAAATGCATTTTTGGACCTTACACGACAGAGAGAAACCTGCGATGCTTACACGTATTCATGAAAAACCACATATTTTACAGTGCGTGTCTTTTGTCTGTGTTTCTATCCCCCAAATAAAATATATAATTCATGTTCTAGCATAGTCGAACAAAAACATGGCTGTTTTGCTGATCTACGCATTCTCCACAAATCCACCTCACTTCCACTCACTTTGATTGTGATTTGGTCTCGTCGCTGAAATATGAAGCAAGCTCTACTTAGTTTCACAGCAAGAACCCAAACCACAGGATATAACTAATTCAGGACAAAACCCAAGAGGCACCGGCATTTCAGCACCTCATCGCGCTGTAACGCCAGGTGTGAGGGCTGATGCTTCTCGCTTCTCTGGTTAAGGGAATGCCAAAAGTGAAAAAGTATAGGGGAGAGGGGGAGGGGGGGAACACGAACACGAACACGAACACGAACACACACACACCACAACAAAGACATAAGACAAACATTTTGATGCGTCATAGTCTACCGGCCTCGCATCTCTACATGTCATTTATTACAACCTGAGGAGTGAATCATTCACTAATCAGAGAGCAGACAAAAGATACCAGCCTAAGACTAATTACACCCATGTGTCACAGGACTCGAGGGAAATGGGAGCCACTTGTGTAATTAGCAGTAAAATGGCTGCATTAGCACAAGCTACGTAAAACAAGCTTTAATATCCAAATCCAAAATGTCTTTTAGAGGGTTTAGGTTATGATATCCTAGTGATCTCACAGTATTAATGAAGCATTTTAAAAGCCGGTGGGACAGATGAATGAAAGCGACGTTCTTTGTACAAAAATCCATCTCTTTTTATATCCAACAAAAAAATGGAAACAAATAGATCAAATTCCATAAGTGTGCTTCTTTCTGAGAAAGATATTTTTGAGAATTACTTTTTTTTCCCCCCCTTAAAATCTCTTACACTGTCAGTATTTATCACCTTGTTGTTATACGCTGAAAGAGAGATAAGCTGTGAGGAAAGGAAGTAGTGAGCCAGATTAAAAAAATAAATAAATAACTTGCCTGACATGGTACACCTCTGTTTAGACAATTCATTCATTGAGTTCTGCTAAAACGTCATGTTCGTCTGCAACGTGTATGATAAAGTTAGGAACATGCTAGATGTGGCAGCAAAGATAGTAACGTGACTTGTTTACAACAGTAGAGAGAAGTGGAGGTTGCTGTAGCATGATTTAAGGCAAATCCAGTGGGAGAGGGTTGTGATGGGTAGATGATCCATCCATTTTCCGTACCGCTTATCCTACGCAAGGGAGCCTGGAGCCCCTTGGACGGTGTGCCAGCCCATAACAGGGCACATACTTTCACACACTACGGACAATTTGGAAATGCCGATCAGCCTACAATGTATGTCTTTGGACTGGGGGAGGAAACTGGAGTACCTGGAGGAAACCCCCAAAGCACAGGGCAGAGGCGGGATTCGAAGCCCCAACCCCGGAGGTGCAAGGCAAACATGCTAACCACTAAGCCACCGTGCCCCCGTGGGTTGATGATAATAGACAGAACTGTGTATTAATCAGTTATTTGAAAACGTCAACAATTAGGTAACTGTTCAGTCATTCACCATGACTCTCTGTGATACTGTAACGACCTGGTGTGTATGAGCTGGGATCATCAGTCAGTGTGCTTGTTAGTCTGCATATCAAGGGCCAATTTCCTGAAACAGTTATTTCATTCATAGCTAATGACATTTCCTGGAAATTTCTGAACATCACGTACAAGAAATATCAGAACATCGACGACTTGAAGATGAACTTGGCTAAATTTATGTACATATTAATTCAAAAAAAAAAACTATTCTTCCAAAAAGCTTCTAAGACATTAGATTAGATATTCCCATAGACTTCTAATCAAGCACTAAAGCAGCAGGCAGTCCCTATGGCACCATTCTTTAAAACTGGTTTTGTATATCGACTCTGCTTTGTGTATCAACAGTGTGTAGTGCAGTAGCTTCCACTTCTGTCCTCTTCTGTAATTAAGGGCTGGATCTCAGTCCCAGATCTAATTTGGTCAGCCATGAGACAGCTAGGGACACACTAATCCATGTGAACACTCTTGCGGTTTGCAAAAAAAATCAGCCAAAAAACAATCAAGCTGGTGTTTTATGGCCGTGTGAAGGCTGAGGACTGGTGGGCCTAGCTCACACACACAAGTCACCATGGCTATGGATTCAACATCACATCATAACAAGGCCAATTCAAACACACTCAACGACCTGCACTCATGTCAACTTACTAAGGAATGTACAAACATCCCTTAAGCAAATAAAAAAAAAAAAAAACTAAAAGCAGGAGGAAAGAAAGGTGTTTCTCACCATCTCTGGTTCAGGGCTGAAGATATTCCACACTGGCTATGTTTACATGTGAAGATTTTTGTCCATTTTCGATTACATATTCAAAGTAACCTGATAACTGTTAGAAGTCTCAGTTGACATGCTGGTTACATGTAATCTGAACCATGTGCACAACGACGCAATCAGTGTAGCAACATGAACATGGCAACAAAAAGCTGTCGGAGTCGAACAAGTAGTTAACGTTTGGTCTTAAACTTGCATTACACATTACACATTACATATATGACTGTACTTCTTCTCATCCCTCCAACACCATCATTAAGTTTGCGGACGACACTACGGTCATCGGACTCATCTCGGGAGGGAATGAACCAGCCTACAGGGATGAGAACCAGAAACTGGAAGGGTGGTGTTCATGTAACATCCTGACACTGAATACCAATAAAACAAAAGAGCTCATTCTGGACTTCAGGAGACGTAGTACAGACCCGGCCCCACTCGGCTTCAAGGGGACCGTGTGGAACGGGTCCACATTTTCACATTTTTGGGAGCCCATATATCTGATGACATCTTTTGGTCTGTGGACACCTCAGAGATCGTCAAAAGGTACATCAGCGAGGACATTTCCTGAGAGTGGTCTGAAAAAACAGTCTGGAGTGTAAGATACTGGTGGCCTTTTACCGATCTACCATCGAGAGCGTGCTGACCTACTGCATTTCAGTGTGGTACTCCGGCTGCAGACAAGAGAGCTCTCCAAAAAAATAATTTTTTAAAAATCACTGGCTGCTCACTACTCTTCCCTGGAAAATATTGCCTGCTATCCCAGTAGGGCCAAAAACATCATCTCTGATATATCACACCCAGGCCACTATCTGTTTGATCTCCTGCCCTCAGGTAGGCGGTATAGGTCCTTAAGAGCAAGGACCCCACGTCTACAGGACAGTTTTTCCCCATCTGCTATCAGGACTTTAAACTCACACATGCACTAAATGTGGATTTTGCACTTAAGGTGAATTGGTTTGTCTCTTTTTTTTTTTTTTAAATCAACCTTGATAGGAGTTGTGCTTCAAATTTCGTTGTATGCAGAGCTATACAATGACAAAGGTCATTGATTCATTCATTCAAAAGTCTCCAAATTGAACAGATACTAAGAAGATAAATCTGTGTCCAGTATCATTCTGCTTTAAAACATACTACTTAAAAGCTTCTGAAATATCCAGCGTAAACTTTTTTCCCCTCATACGACCTGCTGTCTTTTCCATCCAGCGTTCATCAGGACATTAGAGCATGACGTGTACAAAGATGTCGACTGTGAAAGTAACCAAACTCCAAAGTTTTAAAAGGCTCCTGTTCTCGAGTTTAACAGATTTCTTAAAAACACACTATTCACCTCATTCAGCTGGACAGCAATTTATTTGGATTGGTCTCAATCAATTTACATGATACCATGGTAGACATGTACATGACAATATGGTCTGTAACGTGCTAATTTGCAACAATTCACCTGAAAAGCTGCAAAGGTTACAAGCAGAGTTGGGGGAAGGTGACCTTTTCTCTGTTCATACCTTTTCTTATGATTTAATTCATATGAAAATGATCCAAAAAAACCCCCCAAGACACAACCATTAAGCATTTTGTTCTGAGAATCTGGATTATTAACATCTTAAATCTGTTGAATGTAAATCTACAGACCAAGTCTGATTAGGATTTTATGTAAAACACTAAATTATCAACTATGGGGTGGTGTGATGTGGCCCAGGTTACTTTCCTATAGCAGAACATCCTGAAGCGTTTTATTCCTCTCATACCACAGCAGTTTCCAACTATCATTTTTTTTTTAATTTATTACAGAATAGCACATTACATGTTTTTTTCTTTATCCATTTACAGTTACATTAAATACTGTGAAATCCCTGCAAAGCAATTTAGTTCCTGTTATCATTACATTATTGAAGCTACATATATACATAGCTGCTCGCTGACCAGCCTAGAGCTGCAACAACTAATCGATAATAATCGATTATGAAAATCGTTGTCAATCTCATTATCGATTAGTTGGTCTTCGCGCAGCACGGCGGAGATTTACTCACTACATTACTTCTGTTCAGAAAACACACTTCGGAGAGTAAATACAAAAGTAAATAAACATTGTGTCCCAAATGACACACTATACACTTACAAAGGTACAGTAAAATTAGAAAGGTAGTATCGTCTCAAATAGAACGCTAGTGGTTTTTCACTAACTTTAGCAGATACCCAGAGTCACCGACAATGACTTTCTTCAGTTTACTATGTACGTCACTGTTACCTTCTATAAAAAAAATAATGAATAAATACTATTATATAATATAAACTAATATACAAGTATCTATGCATTATTTTTATGGATGCACAAAAAACACTGAATTAAACTACAGTCCTAAATGAATAATATATATTCTTTTGTGTGTGTGTGTGTGTGTGTGTATGTTGGGTTCTTTTCAGTCTTATATAATTGGATAAACAGTTGTGTAAAGTTTTAGTCTGAAGTTGTACTGAAAGTTTGCCCCACACCCAATTAGATTCATCGATTAATCGAATAATAATAATAATAATAATAATAATAGGCCAACTAAGCGATTTTGAAAATAATCGTTAGTTGCAACCCTAGACCAGACGCTCTTATTCTCTCTCTCTCTCTCGTCGCAAAGCCCACTGTTGTGAAGACTTTCCCATAGTGGAACACTTCTCCGACGCTTACAATGGACAGCAAAAAAAAAGTAATAATAATAATAATAATAATAATAATAATAAACGCTGAAACTTCACCATATCAATAGTTATACGCATTTTTTATTCATTTACGTGAACCATTCATTGTGTAATCCGCTGCTACTATAGAAATGATAACGCATTAGACAGAGCGCATTGATATAAACCTCGCAGCTGTAACTATTGTCAGAGCTGCATTTACAGAAAATTAATCAACACCCTTTGGCCAATCAGAATACAGCATTCAGCAGCGCTGTGGTAGAAGGCATAAATAACACACCAGAATATTTATACATGTTTTCATGTAGCACAAAATTGGGTTTGAGCACTAACATACTAGCAAACAGTTTCGTTTTAACACATAGGATTTTACCTTTAATACATTTTTTTTTTTATAAATAATGTTACCAATATATAAATAAATAAATATATTAACATTTGTATTTCTGGAAATCCATTATTACTGTTCACAACGGTAGAGGTGGTCAATGCTGTACAAGTACAAATGACACTGCAATCCTGTTAAAAAAGAAAAGCGTACTGCGACGCAGTATATATCGTGATAAGATATCTTCATATTGCCTACCCTTAATGCAGTCATGCTTATTGATAAACGACATTCGAGGCTTACTGGCAGGAGCGCAGGAGTTATAACCATCTCCACACAAGCAAAAGAGTATAAATCATTCCTATTGATTAACCGTCCCCTGACAGAAAGCAGTCTTTTTGTGTCTGAGGGAGTTTTTGGCATGATGTCTGCATTCTGGCGATGCACTCCTTCTGTCCCTCCATCATCCCTTCCTCCAGAGCCTACGTGTCTGTGCCGGGCTCCAGAATGCCCTGCAGTGTGTTATCTCCAGCTGGGATCTTCAGCGCATACACTCACTCACTCCCGCACTCTCTCTCTCACACACACACACACACACACACACACACACACACACACACACACACACACACACTCCCTCTCTCCTGCCTGTCCTTGCTAAAACAAATGTGCACAGTAAACACAATCTACTGCAGTACCAGGATGACCTATATACTTACGGCAATGTACACTTTAGTATAGTTATTCAGTGTAAAAAAAAAAAAAAAAAGGCATCATCAGCATTCTTTCCATAGCGTCTGTCCCCTCAATATAGTCCCTACTGATATGACAAACGTCTTGTGAGCCTAAAAACTCCCATCATCGTAACCGTGTGCTTCCTCTTTCCCCGAGGCTGCTGCATCAGCAATGCTGGGAACTACGTACGTAATATCTCTGTACTCAGGTCTCCATTTATCTCTATACGCACGCCACGCTTCTCGGCAGCGAGGTGAAATGGGTTGATCAGATTACGTAAGACGAGGAGAAATATCTACGCTAGATCTAACTCGAAAAGCCTTCATTGATAAAATGTTCTCCGAGATAATCCCGTAATTGCAAACACCGCATTTAGTGTCCTAGATAAACACATTTTGCTTTAATTATAGCGTACAATTTTCTAGCGCTGCACTATTCATCTCCTGATACACTATTAACCAGCCGGAGCCAGAAATATTACTAATACCTGCTTCCCAAAGCTAGGTTGTTTCTGTTCATTTGACTGCAATAAGCATCTGCGGCAACATTTAATTGAACAAACAGACATCAAATTGAACTTACGGGATTCGTGTAGAAGCCATACTGCACAATATTAGCTTATAAAGAGCTCTGTATGGCAAGCAGTGGGTCGAATCACATACACCTGAACTAAAAGACTCTTGAACCAAGTCATAAAAGCATACATTATGTATGAATATAAAGATTAGCATATAGAATATACTTTCTTGCTCATGTTTGTACATAATGCTTTGTTGATACACTACACTGTATTGTTTACAAGAAATTACCACATATATGCCCCAGTTTTGTGATTTTCACGACTTTGGAGGTTGACATTTTCTTATAGCAAGTTAAAAAAAAAATTTAAAGTGCAGCACTGATGTAGTGTTACTGTTTCTCAAAATGGCAGAACACATAAAGAATCAGTTAGTGATTGATGCTAAGCGCAACCATGGTGTAATTCTAGCCGCTTGGTGCCTTTTTCTTAATAATTTACCAATGTACCTGAGGGAAATGTTGATATTACAGACAATGTTGTGTGAATAAAAGAAATAAAGAGTACAAGCTGCCTGAGGAAATCATTAACCTCAGGTACTAGCTAGCTAATGCTAATTTCCTATTTCCCCAGTTGGCTAGCAGGCGTTTCCTCACAAATAATGGATAGAAACAACATGACTAACTACAGTGTCGCTTTGAACCGCCCATTACAATCATGTAAGTAATGTAGTACGTCATATGTAGGACTGTTTGTTAAGCTAGCTAGCTGAATTCAGGTGCCTTTTTAATTCAATTTCCTTTAGATACAAGAAAAAAACAAGCCGTTTGAAATGTAGCACGTTAGCATGCGGTACAAATAGGACAGGTAAAATGTACCACACAGCATACTTCCTAGAATTCCATCCTCCCTTTTTACTACACTACATTTGTTGCCGTTTTTCGAAAGTGAACACACAGGAAATTTTGAGCAGTACAAAAGCATGCAAACGGAGATGAAGCTAAGGTCTAAGTTGGCTAGTCACAGGCTGCTATGAGCTTTGGCACCTCATAATCCCGTTCTAAACTAACACCTCCGACAGAGAGATGGCGAATCAAAAAGCATATGAAACATCTGTGGCATGTATGCTGTAAACCAAAGCAAGCACATCACACACACACACGTTTAACTTCAGAAAGCCACAAGCTGCTGCCTTGATTTTTTTTTAAGGTGATTATTTTTGCTTGAGAGGTCACGGTTATAAACTTTTTACAGTTTGCATAACAAAATCTGCTACACGTGCATTCTCTGACGCTAGTGTGTGTTGAGAAATCAGATGACTTTCCAAGTCTTTTCGAATGCATCACTGCTGTCATTTTATTGTTTTCACTGATTTGTCTCCACATACCCCATCTATAAATGTGTACAATACTATTGTCTATGTATTAAAGCCACAGAGCCATTAATTCCTGAACTTTCCACCCACAGAACACAATTTAGGTCCAAACTGACGTTAACTATAGGCCGGCTTGTTTTTGAGTTTTTTGAGGTTTGGATTAAACCTATTCTACTCAAGTGACCAGTCAAAGAGGTTACGAACTATAAGAACTCAATACATCGATAGAATTATGTGATTTCGTGTCAGTTTTACCACTTCACCTAAATTACGGACTACCTCCCTATGCTTCACGGACCCCGCTTTGAGAGCCACTGATTTAAAAAGAAGCGTGATATATTGAAAAATATCACACTGTGATACGATCATATTTATTTCTATGCATTATTATTAACTTGGATCCCAGCGACCCTGCGTAGGATAAGCAGTGGAAAAATTAGACATTAGGTCCAAAAACTATTTGATGTCCAATCAGCTGTTTAGTAGTATAACTAGCTATACCGTATTGGGCTGCACAATAGGGACAAAAAGCACATTATTATTATTATTAGTAGTAGTAGTAGTAGTAGTAGGAGTAGTAGTATCAGTTGTAGTAGTAGTAATAATAGTAGTAGTAGTATCAGTTGTAGTAGCAGTAGGAGTAGTAATAGTAGTAGTAGTAGTGATAGTAGTAATAGTAGTAGTAATAGTAGTATTAGTTGTAGTAGGGGTAGTAGTAGTAGTGATAGTAGTAATAGTAGTAGTAGTAGTTGTAATAGGAGTAGTAGTATTAGTTGTAGTAGTAGTAGTAGGAGTAGTGATAGTAGTAGTAGTAGTAGTAGTAGTATTAGTTGTAGTAGGAGTAGTGACAGTAGTAGTAGTGATAGTAGTAGTAGTAGTAGTAGTAGTAGTAATAGTAGTAGTAGTAGTAGTAGTAATAGTAGTAGTAGTATAACGATGCAAGCTAACTCTTGGAGCACTCACGTGGCACGCTTAAAAAGATTGGAATGAATTCATTTCATCAACATTTTGGTTCCTTTTTATTATCAAGGCAAAACCACGATCAAGACCTTATCTGGAATTTCTGACAGGTTCAAGTGTGATTTGTTAAGAGACCTAATTTGTATACTGCAGGCTTCTGTGTGATCAGTAATGGAAATTCCCGAAAGGCGATTAACAATTGGTATATCGTGCAACTTGAATGCAATTGGTCCTGATGATACTACTGCATGCATCATGATATGGAGATCACGCAGCCACCATTATACCGACTCTGTATACTAACACACTGGATAAAACCTAGATTTTGTCTTTGTTTTGGCAGGAAAAAAACATCACTCATGCATGGAACCACCACGTCTAGCACGTTAGACATTAATGTCTAATGATAGCAAAACATTTGGCAAGCAGGAAAACACAGGACCAGAGCTGTGAAAGCGAGAGCAGAGAGGAAACCTGGTGAGAGAAGGAGAAGAGCAGAGCAGCAGTGAAGCTAAAGGAGACAGAAAATAAACAGAAACTCTGAGGAAAGAGAGAGAGACAGAGAGAAGACAGTGAGTGAGATAGCTCATAAAATGTGCATTGCAGACTGTCTCCAGTGCAGTCTGGGGGTAATGGGAGCAAGAGGAGCCTGGAGCGCCACACACACACACACACACACACACACACACACACACACACACACACGACTCTCCGGCTCCTTCCCAATCTTTCACCACACCACTCTCTCTCTCTCTCTCACACACACACACACACACACACATACAAGGAGACACACAAGGAGACACACAAGGAGACACACACAGAGGGACACCACATGACGCAGAAATCAATAACTGCACTCAAAAGCCCACTGAAGGAGAGGGAAGCACCAGAGCAGCAACCGCACAACTGGGACTTGTGTCTGTGTGTGTGTGTGTGTGTGTGTGTGTGTGTGTGCGCATGTAGCTGCACAGTCCCCCTCTGTCTCACTTCCTGCCTGTGTGCCATCAAGGCGGCAGCAGTCCCTTCTCCCCCCCCCGTGCCTCTCTCAATCTCTCTATCTCGCTCTCTCCCTCTCTCTCTACCTCTCTCTCCCGCTCTCTCTCTCTCTCTCTCTCTCTCACATACACACACAGATGGACAGACTCATCGACTTGTCGAGGCTGCGGAAAGGCTTATGATTACTAAAGGCTGAAGGATTTGAGACTAAAAATATCGCTCAGACAGAAGGGCCAGCGCAAATCTGGACTGAACAATGAAACCAACCCAAAAACAGGCAAAACAAGAAACCCACATGCTGAGCGTTCCTCCTCGGTCTCTCTTTCTTATTCAGTCTGTCCCTCTTTCTTTCTCTGAGGAAATCTGCATTCAAAAGTAAAAGCTTGGACTTACTCGCATGTCAGCATGCGCGCACACACTCTCAGACGTGCGAGGCTCCGTCTGCGCTGATGAATCCTAAAAGAGATTTGCCTGCTTCTTCGCCGTACAGTGTGCCTGCCAAGTACTGCCTCCTTCTCTTTCTTGCTCATATACAACACACACACACACACACACCCCCCCTCCCTTTATCCGTCCCTCACCTCACTTTTTTAAGCTACACACATTCTCTACTGACCCCAAGAGAGGGAGCGAGACCATCACAGAGAGAGAGCGAGAGAGAGAGAGAGAGAGAGAGAGAGAGAGAGAGACAGAGAGACAGAGATACTAAGGTGGGTCAAGTGTTTAAGGAAGGGTTATAAAAGAAAAGGAAAAGAACTAAAAGACAAACTTTAAAAGAGAAGAAAGCCCTACCCGGATAATAGTTTGCGAGTCCTGCTCAGACTTGAAGCTGCGGCTGTGTGTGCATGGCGCAGTCTGGCCTTAATGACAGAGTCTGAAATCCGATCCCCCCTCAGGTCTCTGCCAACCACCGCTCCCCTCCCTCCTCTCCTTCCCTCCTTCCCTCCCTCCCTCCTCTCGCCTTCCACGCTCCCTCGCTCCGATCCTCTCCTCTCGCATTGTTCCGGTCCGCACTGCCAGCTGTTTCTGACAGCAAAATTACTGTGCACAGAAAAATGATTGCTGTCGGAGGACCGTTTCCCTCCTTTCTCTTTCTCCTCCGCTCTCTCTCTGTCTCTCTCTCTCTCTCTCTGTGCTTTCCGAGACGTTCAGGCTTCCGCAGACAAATTATACACTTTATGTTGTTGTGAAAAGGCAGCTGCGGGGCCTCTACAGGAAGAGAGAGACACTCACACATATCCACTCTGAGGGATAGGCATGCGCACATATACATATATATATATACACATACATACATACATACATACATACATACATACATACATACATATATATATATATATATATATATATATATATATATATATATATATATATATATATATATACACACATATATACACATATATATATATACACATATACATATATACACATATACACATATACATATATACACATATACATATATATATATATATATATATACACATACATACACACACACATATATATATACACACACATATATATATATATACACACACACACACACACACACACATTCATCATATCATATGTCATACACAGACACATATATATATATATATATATATATATGGAGAGAGAGAGAGAGAGAGAATTTGCAGGAGGTTTTTTTTTTTTTCCTCTAGTGAACATTCAAAAACACGCCGCTAAACAGGAACTAACACAACTACACAAAGGTTTTAGTTCTGGTTTCCACCAACTTGTGATGGCCGGAGAAGTTCCAGTAACAACAGCTACATTATTTCAACACTATTGTCAGTTTTCACTTCAAAAAGATGCTAGGATTACTGTCGTTTTTCTTTGTTTAATATGACAATTAATTATTAAAGTTTATATGTGAGGCTAAGTGGCAAAAGGTTTCATCTTTTCGTCGACTATAACGTCAGAACAAAAACATGCACCATGATGAAATTAAAATGTTTTACTTCAACAGACTCTGGCCAAAAGTAGAGCCAAGTGGGTTGGTTTTTTTTTTTTTTAAATAAAAGAACTAAAAACGTCTATGTAACTGAAACCATATTGTATCATTTCCAAACATACAAAGGCATGTTAATTCATGCTGAATGCGGTACTATTTTGTAGACTTAAGCATCTGTGAAGGTTGAGAAGTACCACAACTCAATTTGTACGATGTCGATTTACAAACACAAACTTTGCACCAGTGAACCAGACAGACATGTTTGTCTCTTTCTATAGTGTTGTACATTAAGTCAGTCTGTACAGGATTTCACAGAGTTTCTCTGCGATTGTTGTGACCAAAAAGGCTTGATTTTGCTGTGGCTTTTTTTCCCTCTCAAAATTTATGCTTTTTTTGAAGAAAAAAACTACTTGAATCGCCAAAATCACGACTGCGTGAGACCTTTCAGCTGTACACACGTTTGACGCACGTGAATCAAAGAGGGCTTTGACTGAACGCGCGTTGTGATGACGTCACGTGACGCGCCTGGGCCGAAATCTATGGAAAATCTGCTGTAATTTTCAAATATTACAAGAATATTGTGGCGTCTGCTTGACTTTGCGTTAATTCCTGTGGTCGCAAGATCCCGGAGGAACTGTTAAATGACTCGGAAACAAGCAGCTCTGCTAGCTCCATCCCCACTTACTATTAACGCCAATTTGTGCCAGTTTCAAGCAGAAACCAGAAACCATACCACAGTAGCCACTGACAGTGGACTGGGGTGCCGAAATATATGGAACAGAAATGTGAATACACCCACATACAGGGAGACACACAAACACGTCTACAGTGTACACACACACAAACACCTAAAAGGAACTGCAAGGTAAAATTAGAAGTAAAACATGATGAAGTCAAGTATGCATGAAAGTCCATTAATCATAGACCAGGTTTGGTTCAGGTATTACACGAATCCCAAATCTGCTCCTGCAGAACACTTCCAGGCTCGTTTCAATGAACATCTAGCTGCAGCACATCTGCTTTCGGTAATCGGCTAATTAACAAAATTTTCCTGAAGGATAAAGCCGTGGAAAGCATCCGAGCTGTGGTTCTGTAGAACCGGATTTGAGAACAAACCCTACTACAGGAGACAAGTACCTGATGCTACGATGCGATAAAGTAACATGCAACTGCAATATGGATCGTAACTGGAACAATAATTGTTATATGAATTCCGAATATGGTCATAATAGTATAACAATACGTACAAGTACCTTTCGTGGTACCCAAAGTACAGACACATTACAGCACTTAAAAGGCATGTAATAATAACAGACTTTAAAGCGTCGTGCTATGAACGCAATCTTAAATCGGTCAACTAGTCTCCTACATCAACCTTCACGACATCAATCTAGCTCCTAAATCTTTTCACAGCATTATCATATACAGCCCCAGTTCCAAAAAAGTTGGGACAGTGTGTTAAATGTCAACAAAAACAGAATGCAGTGATTTGCAAATCTCATAAACCCGTATGTCATTCACAATAGAACACAGAAAACATATCAAATGTTTAAACTGAGGAAATGTACCGTTTTAAGGGGAAAAAAAAGGGTCATGTTGAATTTGATGGCTGCAGCACGTGTCAAAAAAGTTGGGACGGGGCGGGGCAACAAAGGGCAGGAAAAGTAAGTGTTACTAAAAAGAAACAGCTGGAGGTTAATTGGCAACAGGACTGTAAACAATTAATCACAAATAGACATTTTTTATTAACTATTTTATCATGTATTATTAGATGGCTTTCATTTAAATCTACATTAAGTATAAAAATGCACACAACGACGCTGTTGAATTCTCAATTCTGATTGGTTAGAAGGTGTTAAAGCGTAGGCAATAACAGGAAATAACTTGTTTCTGGGACGTTCCACAGCATTAAATGTAACTATGAAAGGATTTTTAATAAAGCATGGTTATAGTGTCTGCTAATTGCTAGGAGCGGGAATCTCTAGGCGCCTCACGATTCAACTCGATTATGATTCAGAGGGCTGCGATGCGAAGATAAAATGATTAGTGATGCCTCTTGATGCATCTTTTTTTCCTATTGATTAATTGTGCCAAATCGCCAATACTGCTGTGGTGATCCCTCCTCTGAAAATAGTTTTGTATGACTCCTTTGTACCCGAATATCACAGCTTGTCGTTTTTGTGTAAACAGAGTTAAGACAGAGACTTGTCAAAAATGTGTAATGACTGACAGTTCTCCACTACGATCGTGTGTCTCTGTTATGTGTGTCACGTAATGGAGGCTGAGACGGATGCAAGTGCAGATAAGAGCTTTATTGAAGAGAGGCAGGCAGACAAATCCAAAACGTGAAACACAGGTGTGGTCAGAAACAGGCAAAGGGTCAGGAGATCAGCAAACGGGTATAAACGAGACCAAGCGAACGAACAAAGGCTTGGTACGCTGGTGACACTTGCAATACTTCGCACGAGGGGTTTAAATAAACATAATCAAGGGTGAACACAAAACAGCCGAGACTAAAGATGACACATAAGCGAACCACCAATGACAATACAGGGGCGGAGACAGGACAGAAATCATAACAAATGCACATGTCAAAAGTAAACATAGTCAATGTCACTGAAACCCGGAAGCGCGTGCTCGCACTTTGAGCTTTGGAG
The DNA here is from genome assembly GCF_023375685.1 of Ictalurus furcatus. Lineage (NCBI taxonomy): Eukaryota > Metazoa > Chordata > Actinopteri > Siluriformes > Ictaluridae > Ictalurus > Ictalurus furcatus. The sequence continues at coordinate 28,385,930 of NC_071260.1, forward strand.
CGCGCTGCGTGCTACAGTACACGTGCACGCCACAGATTGTCCTGGCGTTGCACTTCCGCGTCCCGTCGACATGACATCATCACTTAACATTTAGAAAATCGATTTTTGACATTTGTGAGTCGATTCAGAATCGTCCACATCTAAGAATCAAATTTGCCCCCCACCCTTAATAATTGCAGTGGTAGAAGACGAACAAAACACCAGCGGGAATGCCACTTCAAGTCGCCCCGCATGACACCAGTTTGACATTCCTTATTTAAAACTGTTAAGCAGTAACATTGAGCATAAAACTCGGGAGCTCATGATGTACCAAAAAAAAAAAAAATACTCACCAATATTGCGGTTATGTTTATTTATATTAGTCACTTACACTACATAACTCCATGGACTATGGAATAAGGAGAGCGCACTGTGCAGAATCTCCTTTCTTGGGCTTTATTAGCATGGCAGGAAATAAGACAGTCTGACCTAGACACTCTGTATTAGGACTCTAATTCCCCCTGTGGCATCATGGCCCTTTTCATCAGGCGAATTCTTCTCTGATGACCCCAAACCAGCGGGACTTCTTTCTTAAGCGTTTGGCAGCTTTTCCCACTGCTTAGCAACAGCAGATGCATGAAGATCTAATAACTAACTGATGAAAATCGACCCGTTTGTTAAAGAAAAGAAAAACGAGTAAATGCGAAGTAACGAGGGAGTAGAAGTGAAATACAGTTGTGCCCAAAAGTTTACACACCCCTTGTAGAATCTGCAAAAATCTTAATACTTTGAACAAAATAAGAGGATCATTAAAATCACATGATGTATTTTTTATTTAGTTCTGTCCTGATTAAGCTCTCTCACATAACAGATGTTTACATATAGTCCACAAGAGAAGATAAGATAATAGCTGAATAAAAAATAAATAAATAAATAAATAAATAAATAAATAAATAAATTTACCCCATTCAAAAGTTGACATACCCTTGATTCTTAATACTGTGTGTCGTTACCTGGATGATCCACGACTGGAGTTGTTCATGAGTCCCTTGTTTGTCCTGAGCAGTTAAACTGCCCACTGTTCCTCAGAAAAATCCTCCAGGTCCTGCACATTCTTTGCTTTTACAGCATATTTCACCCTTTTCCAACAGCGGCTATATGATGTGGAGATCCATCTTTTCACACTGAGGACAACTGAGGGACTCGTACACGACTATTACAAAAGGTGCAAACATTCACTGATGCTTTAAGAGCCAGGGGGATGTAAACTTTTGAACAGGATGATCAATGTAAATTGTTAATTTTGTTTAAAGACCTTTTTTTCCCCCATTTAGTACCACTCAGAAGCTAAATAAAGTATGTACATGTCTCCCAGAAGACATAATAATAATAATAATAATAATAATAATAATAATAATAATAATAATAATACAACTGTATAGGAAGGTTCTACAAACATGAAACGATTCATTAAAACGATGAAGCTGCATTCTACCAATCCACATTCCCTACATCAGCAGTACAGTCTGGAATCACCACAGTCACGTTTAACCTAAACCTAATGAGGGATTCAACAAACAGCTCTAGCTAGCTTGGCGGGTAACTTTTTACATTTTAACTAGCTTGCTCTTATAATAGCACCATTCGGAACGTAATCTTTGAGCCCACGAGTGATTTTTAAAGAATACTCCACTGTTTCCCAACCTAATCTCAAATTTACCACATCTGCAGCACATGTGCGATATACCTTAGACAAGAACTGACACGTTGTACTGAGGAAAAAAAGTGAAGAAACTTGTTTACTCATAACTCACTTAAAATGAACATCTAAGGGCACTTGCTGAATTTTATCATTATACTGGTTTTTTTTATTATTATTTATTTACTTTACAGACCAAAGTTTTCCTACATCTTTATAATAATCACAGAGATCGGATTATTTTCATAAGGTAGGATTTGTCATCATATAATATAGTCATATTCATGCAGCTCATATGTAGTCAATATTTAGCATTAAAAACATACATAAATGCAAGCACTTTTAACTGTTTTTAGTGCTGGATGTGACATACATAAGAACAGTTTTGGTAAGAGGCGCTCTCATACAGATCCCTTTCTGAGTCTTTAGTCGAATGGTTGATCGTTTTGAATTTGCAAGAGATAATTTAATTGGCATTATACGACAACTTACCTTAGGCTTTCTTTACAAGTTTCATGTGAAGAGGTTTTCTTTTCTTTCTTTAGTTCTGAGAAACGTGTTGACGTGCTAAATCACACACATGTTATAGTCGTGGTTGATAAAGATTTAAAGGTTTAAAGGCGCTGGATTATTCCTTGCAGCAACAAACAAGCATGTGCCTTCAGCCCAAACGACCCGTAGAGCAAAAGTTAGACGTGCTTCTTCAAAGAGTGTAATCTAGCCTTAGGCCTACAGTGTCACTCCTGGGAAGAAGCTCTCCAAGAGATATACACTGATATCCACTGCAGTGCATGCAGACAGAGTGGAGAGAGAGAGAGAGAGAGAGAGAGAGAGAGAGAGAGAGAGAGAGAGAGCGCAACAGAGAGAGACAGATACACAGAGAGAGAGAGCAAGAGAGAGAGCGTGAGCAAAAGAGAAAGAGAGAAAGTGCAAAAGAGAGAGAGAGAGAGAGAGAGAGAGAGAGAGAGAGCGCAACAGAGAGAGACAGATACACAGAGAGAGAGAGCAAGAGAGAGAGCGTGAGCAAAAGAGAAAGAGAGAAAGTGGAAAAGAGAGAGAGAGAGAGAGAGAGAGAGAGCGCAACAGAGAGAGAAAGAGAGAGCGGGAGAGAGAAGCCAATACTCCAGCTATCTGAATGCTATCAGATGACTGCAGAACGTGAAGGAGGGTAAAGAGCCCAGCAGGGCGCCACTCTTCAGAAAGTGATGCCCCAGCATGAGGCAGAGCTATCTACTTCTGCTAGTCACACTCACAAACACTGTCCAGAACACTCAAACACACACACACACACACACACACTCAAACAAACACACAAACAATATGATCGTATAATCAATATCATATTATATTGTGATTAATCACTCAGTCATAGACTTCTCTGAGATGCTGTGATTATCATCAGTACTTTTGTAACACTCCATTCTTCATTCTCAGCACCAAGTATTCATGTTATATATATATATATACACACACACACACACACACACACGCCTGGCACATGCCTGAAGCTGCAGATAGTAGCGAATACTATGTACTGTTCATATCTATGATAAAGTTATGACCAGCTAGATTGACAAAGCGCTCTACTCTACTCCTCCACATGTAGCGGATTTAATGTTTAAATCTACTGTATCCATGTACCTGTTGTTCCATCTTCCCTCCCTCTATGTTAAGCAGTAGATTTTCATTTTGGCTTTTAAATGATGTGGTAAAAATATCACATCATGATATTTTGCATAATAACGACGCATCCACACACCGCAGTACAACAAAGATATTTTTATTCAACAGCTACAAAAAAAACTATTTCACCTGGGAAAACAGATGGGTAAAAAAAAAAAATGTACAAGGATGAATTAAAGTGCACCTATTATGGTTTTTCAAATATTATCCATCATGTAGTGTGTTGTAGAGCGGTTTGTGAACGTAAAAACATCAAAAATGAAAGCGCACGACAAACGGAGTTATCAACTCCCAAAAGAAGGAATCGATTCTGAACAGCTGAATCGAGTCGTTAGTGATTCCAGACTTTACTTCCTGTACTAACCTACGTAGGATTGTAACAAAAAACCCCGCCTCTGGTCTTCATCGGCTGCTCGTGAACAGACGGAGTTGAAAGTCGTTATGGTAGTGGGCGTTTCCTTTTCGACACACGCTGACAACAATAGACCAATCACAACAGACTGGGACATCTGACCAATCAGAGCAGAGTATGCTCTCTGAAAGGAGGAGTTTCGAACGACTCATTTAACGAGTCTGAAGTGATGCTGCAGTTTAAATTATGAGCACGTTAAAGTGTTTTTTGATCTTGGATGCATGTAAATCTATTGTATGAGACCTTTAAAACAAAATTAGGCATGTTTCAAAACCATAATAGGTGCGCTTCAAATGAAAAACTTTTTTGTTTGCATTGTTTTTTGCAGTAAGGTGTCACAAAAGTGTGTTGTTTTGCTACACAATCCCTAATTTACTCAGCATGCGTGTTCCGGCACTTTAACATATTCCCCTAGAACAGACTTTTATTTTCATTTGTCTCACCCTTGTAGTTCAATTGATCGCACAGACAATAAAGAAATTTTATGCGTTTATTTTATTCGGCACTCCTAACATATTCCATATGATATACTGTATATTGTGGAGAAAATGTCTTCAAGTATGGTTATGTGATATTTTCCCATGTTGCCAGTGGTGATTCAGCGGCTAAAGCTTTTAGGCTTGTGAGTGGAAGTTTACAAATTATAACCTCAGCCAGCCACTGAGAAACGCCTTTAACCCTCAGCTGCACGCTTGGATCGTGTCATGTTTTACCTGGAAGTCACTTTGGATAATAGTGTCGGTCAAATGGAAATGAAATGTAAATACGGACACAGCCACAGACCCGTGGTCCTGCCGGCTCTGGCCTCGCGTGATCAGAAACGTAAAATAAAAAATAAAAAAAAAAACACATGGAATTTTCCAGAACTTTGTTCAAATGACTTGCAAATGCAGTAACATCTCTCCACAGCTCTGCAAATTTGAACAGCCTGTGAAGGCAGTAGACTACCAGTCTCCATTTTGGTCAAATGTGTGGAGCTAAAGATTCTATGCACGGATTCTAGTTGAGCCTCTTTAACTCTGGCCCTTCTCCTGAAAACAGCTTTGTTTTAATGTGAACATACCAGACATCAGACTGTAACAAAACTCGTCACACACATCCGTGACACCGAGCTTCATTCAGCACAGACAAACCTGTCTGAACACATCCCTGTTATCAGACACACACACACGGCTTATGATCACAAAGCCAGACAATACAGCAGTTTATGGAAGAGCTGCTCTGTGCAGGCCCTTGTGATGACCCAGCCCTCTACAGCAACTCACTGAAGCTTGACTGAACACAATTGCCTGTCTGGACTGAGATGAGAGAAGTCTGGAAGAGAAAAAAAAAAAAAAAACCTTCGGATTGCACAGAACAACTCAATACATCCATCTCAAAACAACCTGCTTTGACAAGACAAATCCTCCTAATCTCGTTTTTTTTATTTTTACAGTAAACACAGACAAACACTCAAATATGCTTAAGCTTCAGCCAGCGCTTCTGGGTAAACACCTTTCCTGAGAACGACTGTTCATCAGCTGCGTGTTGATTTTCCCCCATCTGATTAAACCCATCAGTGAAGCCAGCCACACACACACACACACACACACACACGAAATGTCCCTTAACTGGGCAAAACACAGGCCGTTGTTATTAGGAGGTAGCTTTGCTTATCGAAACCAGCGTATTAGATTTGACAACAATCAATTTACACATCGTTTAGTTTGATCAGCACGCGTATGCACTTAACTAATCATATAAAGCGAAAACTCAAGAGTCTACAGGCGTGAATAACAACATTTCGTCCTGGAGCTATTGGTTTAATGACATTCTCAGAAACAAGGTGGCAGCACGGCTAGATTTTAAACTCTCAACAGCTTCGTTTTCTGAATCTATTACGTTATGTTTGTCTTCTCGATTTATGTTTACGTGTTTTGCCGACACGTTTATCGAAGATATTTAAGAGAGTTACAATTGAGCTGAGTTTACAGTTTAGTTTACAGGGCCTTCCTCGAGTGGCAGCTTGGCAGGGGCAGGATTTGAACTCACAACCTTCTTAGTCGTTATCCACAGAGGTAAAGACTTACAGCTAGAACATTTTGGATTGCAAACTGAACATAAGTTATATAACATACTGAACATAAGAGTCTATCCCAGGGAGCATGGGGCACAAGGCGGGGTACACCCTGGACAGGGTGCCAATCCATCGCAGGGCACAATCACATACACATTCACACACCCATTCATACACTACGGACACTTTGGACATGCCAATCAGCCTACCATGCATGTCTTTGGACTGGAGGCGGAAACCGGAGTACCCGGAGGAAACCCCCACAGCACGGGGAGAACATGCAAACTCCACACACACGGCCACGGTGGGAATCGAACCCCCGACCCTGTAGGTGTGAGGCGAACGTGCTAAATATATGGTAATGTAACAAAGTGAATTCACTTAATTGTATTGTTTCTGTTTAAAAAAAAAAAACTGTTGGTTTCAATTGATAAATCATGAACTGTTTTTATTCTTGGTTCTTCTATCGGCAACGTATTTGCGCCATTTTTCATGCGCATTAGAGAAAAGCGAGTTTTTAGTACGCTTCTGTAAAATGTACATGGGGCCATTTTGACCTGAACAGAACGATGGTTAGAGTATTCAATAATCGCTGATTAACCTCATGTCTCCTTGTCTCACACTCGGTCGTTAAAAAGAGTGAAATAATAGGTGATTAATACCGTATAGCACCCTCTTCCCTGCCTCCGCCCAGTCTATTGTAATGCTCAGAGCTCAGTGGGAAGCTGATGGACGCAGGCTGAAGACTGAAATCTGAACCTGCACACCTGGCTGCATGACAAAAGACCAAGCTAACCAAGTGCTAATGGTCTGCAAACATCAAAAACACACTGCAGACACACAGATCCGTAGAACAGACACCACATCATGCCGAGAATTAAGAATAATAACAACAACAACAACAACAAGAATACTTTTCCTTGGCACTGGAGTGGCCTCTGTATGTGTACACCGTTTGTATTTTTTTACCTAGAAAGGTGTATGTAGTGTACCTTTAAAGATTTACTCTAAAAGATGAAGGATACATGTTAAAGGTACAAAAGATATGGCGATCATGTAACATATGTAGGAAAGGTACACACAAGAGTGTAACAATAATAATAATAATAATAATAATAATAATAATAATAAAACATTATGATTAAAGCTGTAACAAGGAAAGGTACAAGAAGCTATCGGACTCTACGATCAGGCACTACGTGGACATTGGAGATGGTGGACATGTCTACTGATTCTGAATACCCATCATCTACAATTCTAACACAGGTTCCCTGCATGTTCTTACACACACCCTGACTTTACTCATAACTACTTAGGATTTACCTATGACTTTTTAAAACTCTTAATCCTCACTCTTGCTCTTGTGACACTAAATTTCCCCCTTGGGGTCAATAAAATATGTCTTTCTTTCTTTCTTTCTATCTACAGTAGAAACACTTCGTCCTGTTTGTTTTGGTTCCATTCAAAAACATTTACAATTCTGCTGAACAGTTTATTACTAGTCCGAGCGTCCCGAAATAAAGATGTGAGTGAGAGTTAATAGTCGTGCATACTCAAAGAACTAAAGATGATCTATGGATTTTGTGCGTGTGTGTGTGCATGAAGAAAAACAAACAAAAGTAACCACTCAGACACACTGTCGCCAAAGCGCGCGCGCGCGCGCACACAGAAAGAGTTTTTGCACGCACTGTGTCCCGACAAATAAATAAAACGTAAACATCTTACCTTGCAACAACAAATTTGCTTATAATGCACTTCTCCAGGCTTTAATTTTTTGTTTGTTTGTTTGTTTCTTCCAGCTGAAAATCAAGCTACTGTGTTGCCATTGCGCTGGGAGAAGTCTTCTTCTGGCTCAGAAAGAGAAGAGAAGAGAAGAGAAGAGAAGAAGGGGAAAGTGTGTATATCCGGTTACACTCTTCCTTCTCTTCACATCCATAAACTTTATCGACTTGGAGAAATGGTTCAGGGTTAGAGCCGCTCATTTAGGAGCAGGAGTGTGTGTGTGTGTGTGTGTGTGTGTGTGACGGCAGGACAGAGACACACTCCTACGTCACTCACTCCGAGGTCTTCATACGGCTCACACGCCTTAACAGAGGAAGTCGTCGGCGTTAATCAGAGATCCACTCGGGCTTCATTTCCTTTTACTCACATTTCCACAGAAACGCGCTGTGGCTTTTTCCTCCACCCCATCCCCATGCCCGCCCACATAATGGAACCACGCCCACCTGCGCCAGGATTGGCTACTGTTTCACTCCAACACGCAATTCTTAGGTCTCTAGTTAGACTGAGTTTGTGGTTTTCATACATTTATTTAATTTATATAACTGTAATATTTCATGTATATATTTTATGTTTATATTAATGTTTAGAAAATGCAACTCTGTATAATGTATTGAAAATAGCAACTGACTGCGTGACGTCTCTGTCCAATCAGAGCTCTGTTCGTGTGGCTTATATACCAGCCAATCACAGGCCAGGAGGCGGGATCTAAGGGGGAAATAATGCTCTCACAGCACCTGGGTCATTCTTAGACCCTGTCAGTTTGTGTTAATAATACAAATTGGAACAATCACCGAAATACATCCATATACACATTGATAGATTTAAAACTTTTTAACGTTATGCACAAAAACAGCCTAAATAACAAATAAATGGTACATTGGAAAGCCATTCATTAACTGTGTCTCTGGGTATTTTCCTGAATTTAATAGGATTTTTAACCTACAAAATGATGAAAACCCATGCAAGTTTTGCTTTAATTAAAATTAGAATATTGGTATTTTACTTTCTATATAGTTTTTCAAATTTGTTTTATGATTTTTCAAAGAAAATTGAGGTTTTATGTTTTGTCCCTCACTTGAGTTCAACCCCGTTAGTACGTTTCCTCTCACACCTCCAGGGTCGGGGGTTCGATTCCCGCTGCAGCCCTGTGTGTGTGGAGTTCGCATGTTTTCCCTGTGCTGCAGGGGTTTCCTCCGGGTACTCCGGTTTCCTCCACCAGTCCAAAGACATGCATTGGCATGTCTGAAGTGTCCGTAGTGTATGAGTGAACGGGTGTGTGAATGTGTATGTGACTGTGCCCTGCGATGGATTGGCACCCTGTCCAGGGTGTACCCCCCCTTGTACCCCATGCCTCCTGGGATAGGCTCCAGGTTCCCCATGACCCAGTAAGGATAAGCGGTATATAAGACTGATGGATGGATGGTTCTTTGTGACATCACAACTGAGGAAGTGACATCATCAGAGTCTTTTTGACCACATGGTGAAAGTAGAGGTAAGTGTCTCTTATGATTTTTATGAATGTCATGTTATTCATGACAGTTTTATTGACCTCGTCAAGCTTAATATTTCAACTCTGTTACAAGAATAAATCATAGTAAGAATTTTTACAATTTATTTTACTAAAAACATTCTCTGAGTCTAAATTCTTATTGTAAGAAACGTACTGGGATGTGAAGCTAATGCCTAGCTATGGTAAATACTAGCCATTTTCAACAGAAACTTCAACCCTGTAACATTCAACATTTTATAAAGTAACGGGGTTGACTGGTTGTTACAGGGTTGACCTTGTTTTTTAATATATATTATTTGACCGTGGCAGTTAAATAAATAATCATACATTCTTACAATATCTACATTCACTTTTGGGCAGTGGAGACAGTCATACTAATGGTGGTCAAGGAGCCAAATAGTGAGGTAAAATAAATTGAAGGAAAAAAAAGAAAAGACTGAAAGTAAGTAAGCTGAATATATGTTTATTTTGCTTATGTTACAAATCCATTTAGAATCTAAATAATTAACACAACGTAAAATAAGCAGGACATATATATATATATATATATATATATTTTTTTTTTTAACGTAGAGACAGTGAGCAAGATTTAATTTTGACCTCCATCTTTCTGTACTGCCTCCCTTCACAGTAATGGTCAAAGAGACAAAGAGAGTACAGGGCAAGAAGGGATGCTTATCCCATTCACAGAGAGAATTACCTGAAGAGTGAATGAAACAGATGGAGAAGGGGCATTGAGGCATGGAAAAAGAAGAAAATTGATGACCTGAGTGAGAGAGCTAAGAGATGTAGGTGCAAGAATTGGAGAGATGCAAAAAAAAAAAAAAATGGCAAAAGAATAGAGAAGCAGCATTGAAGGTCATTGCCACCCCTCCAGATAGTCCTGAAAGTCAGTCTCCTGGTTTGATAAAACCTGGACCCTCAAGGATAGGAAAATATATTGGTATCGGTTAAACTGTAAATTTAAATATAATAACAGGGGAAAATGTAAAGTTATTTTATATAATTTGAAGCCAAATATTTAATATTTACCATTATCTGGCACCTTTATTAGGCTGTGTTGGTATAATTTTATATATATATATATATATATATATATATATATATATATATATATATATATATATATATATATATATATATATCTGAATGAATTTCTCTATTGTTTTGGATATTGCATGTATTAACAATGTTCAGACAACATGAAGAGGGAAAGATACGGTCAAGAAAGGAAAGAGACAAACTCCAAAAACAGATAGCTGAGCTTAAGAAAGCTCTCCATCAGGAGACAAAACTTTAAGAGAAACACAAAAAAAAGACTTCAGCGTATCGCTCGCAACAATTCACCAAGATCAAAAGTAAAGGGACTACTACAGAATTATTCTGTGAGCAGTAGTAGTGAGTAGTAGGTGACTACTACTAGTAGTGAGTCAGAAAGGTACTGTTACATCGTGAGGCTCTCATTGCTGAAATCAGACGTAAGTACAAAAATGCCAGAAATTAAAGAGAAAAGCAAGCAATATCTAAAGTAGTGGTGGGAAAGCTCATTAAAAAGTACCGCATGCAGAGATTTTCTGAGAAGGCCTTAGGTTTTCCGAAGAAACGCTGGAAACTTTTGAACCACAGTGATGTATCTACATTTAAAGACGGAAGACAGTTAATAGGGAACCAGATGTAAAGAACAAAGTGAGGGACCTCTTTAATAAAGATGATGTTAGCAGAATGGCTACTGGAAAAAAAAAATTCCAAAAAGAAAAAGCAGAAAAGGTTTCTTGTCGATACCAGGAGTAACCTTCATCAAAAGTTCCTTTCTGAACAGACTGATGCGAGCATATCATACTCTGCATTTTGCCATTTACAACCCTTTTGGGTGGTCCACCCTGCCCTTACAGATCGAGACACCTGTATGTGTAAACTCCATGAAAAGTTGGCTCCGGCAGCTGAAACTCATAGAGACTTCCAATCTTCAAAGCCTGACTGAAATGTTTTGCTGCAATCCCTCCACCAAGCAATGCATGTACGGCGAATGCGACAACTGTGCCTATCTCCAGCACATTCAACAGTGTAGAAAAGGTGACTTTCACTCAATGGATACTTAAAGACATGGAAAATAGGAATGTCGAGACAGGAACAATTAAGGTCACAGTCAAAGAGGATCTGGATAGCACCTAGGAACACCTGGTGGATTTATTCTACACACTTCTGGACAAGTTTAAAATGAATAACATTATGCAGCAGTATGCCTACTGTCATGAGCTGAAGAGAAACTTGGCAAATGATGGGAGTCTAATCCACGTAGATTTCTCTGAGAACTTTGTGTGCAGATAATGGGTCTGAGTTTCAGTCTGTTCACTTTGGATCATCCCACCAGCAGGCAATCCTGCACACAGGTGTTCTCTATGTTGGAGGGAATGGCATGGGTAACTTGCACATCTGTGAGGGCATCATTAATGCAGAAAGATATGTACACATTTTGGAGCATCATACGCTGCCATCCAGAGCAGGACAACGCCAAACCACATTCTTCCCGGATTACAAGTGCATGGTTGCGTAAGCAAAGAGTGCGGGTGCGAGCATGGCCTGCCTGCAGTCCTGACCTGTCTCCCATTGAGAATGTGTGGTGCATTATGAAGCACAAAATAAGGCAACGAAGGCCCTGTACATATGCATAGCTGCAGAAATGCATAATGGATGAATGGGGGAAAATTCCACTTACTAAACTTAACCAACTGGTGTCTTCACTCAGCGCCCAAACTCTTAATAAGTGTTTAAGAAAAGGTGATGTTACACAGTGGAAAACAGTCGACTGTCCCAACTTTTCTGGAGTGTGTTGCAGTCATCATGTTTGAAATGAGTGTGTATTTTCAAAAATAAATTAAATTCACAAAGTAAAACATCAACTAATGTGTTAATAATGTGTTTTCAATATAGTACAGGGTGAATAGAATTTTCAAATGACTCTATCAATAAATAAATAAATAAATAAATGCATACATAAACAATTCATTCAATTGTTTATTGATGGATTTAAGGATACGTGCTTTTTTTGTTTTATTTTATGTGATAGATATATTGTATGTTTCAATGACCAGACGGCTGTCTTACAGGCTAGGCTTATAATGTTATAACACTTCCTGGATGGGAGCCAGCAATTAACATGGACATGTTATGTCACCCTGGTAGGAGTTAACGATGTGTTAATAACACTGTCAAACTGCATTTGCCCTTGAAAGCCTACCTTGACCAACTGTGTGAACCATGTAGCACTTGGGAACTTGCAACGTGCAAAAAAAAAAAGTTCCCAAGTGCCATTTCTGTCTCAATGGTTACGGCTTGGTCAAATAAGACATCGTGACAGTGGTATAAAAAAAGTTACATTTACTGTTAAACTAAAAGGGATTTGTGTTTATAAGTTAAAAATTTTTACATTTATTTTATTGTCATTTTTTTTTTTTGCAGCTAGTTAGCTAAGCTCACCAGAGATCTAGAGAACATAGAGTTAGCTAATACCACAAACGGCACCTTTTATATTTTTTTAAATATTGTCAAGACGTATAAAACGCAATAATTTAATCTTTCTTTATTTGACTTTGCAGACTCGGGTGTATTAAACTGAATAAAAACAAAGTATTCTAATGCATAGGCAGGCTTTCTAAAATATAGCTCATACACTTTACACTTTCTGTTTTAGCCATATCACATTATTTTTAGATTAGAGGTGTTACATGATTTTTGGTTAGATTTTTCCTAATGTTTAGGGTTTTTTTTTTAAATTAAATTATTATTTTTTTTAATTAAAGCTGACATTTAAAAATTGCTTAGGATAAACACAGTGGCACTTCATATGGCTCATCTCAGAAGACACAAAGAAAATTTTACTATGTACATCACTCGTTGTGGGGATTTTGTCCATAGTGAAAGGTTTTAATGTCTGTTGAAGACAAAAAAAAAGGGAAAATGTTGTGGTCGCGTACAAAATGTTGAACCTAATATGGACTGAAAAAGGGTGCATGTATCGCCCAGATCAAAGTGGAACAGGACCGACTTAAAATGGACCATATCCAATGTATTTACATGGGTCATTAACACAAGTCTTCATTCAGCCTTTGCTCACTGAGATATTCTCTAAATGAAGTTGTTTCGTTTCTATTACTGGAGAAAACTATTCAGGAGAAAAACAGCGGGAAACCAGATTCTAAATCAAACAAACTGTAAACCTGCAAAACAATGAGTCACTGGTATGTACAGGTTATTACTACAGCCTTATGTTCTTTTACTTCACCATTATTTATTTTTAAAGGCTTTTAGCTTTAGCATTAGTTTTTCTTTCATTTAATAACTGCTCACTGTCGAGCCTGTTCCAGGTATCAAAACAGACACTGTGAATACCTGACCAAATTCCCAGACTGGAAAAGTCTTCAAATGGAAAAGACATGCAGTGCTGATTTTAAAAGTGGACTTAACGAATGTGATTAAGTTCCATTGCTTGTCTTGTCTTCAATGCTCTTAATGAATTTTCTAAATGAAAATGAAATTCCTAAATCTGAATCAAATTAAACAAGACTGGAAAAAAGCTAGAAAAAAAAAAGAAATGTGAAATTGGACAAAAGACTTTGCTGTAAATTGTGATAAAATGTATACATCTGCAAGATTCTGTGAGAGTCTGATTCAGCAGTTAATAACATATCACTGATTATCTTTTCTTTCTTTTTTTTAAACATGACTGGGGCCGGTGGTTTAGTTGTTAGCATGTTTGCCTCGCACCTCCAGGGTTAGGGGTTCAAATCCTTTCTCCGCCGGTTTTCACAGAGTTTCCATCTTTGCAGGTTTCCTCCGGATTATCCAGTTTCCTCCCTCAGTCCAAAAACATTCATTGTAGGCATCTCTAAATTATCTGTAGTGTGTGAATGGGTGTGTGATTGTGTCCTGCTATGGGTTGACACCCCATCCAGGATGTCCTCCACCTTGTGCCATAAGTTCCCAGGGATAGGCTCCAGGCTCCCTGTGACAGCGGTATGGAAAAAGATGGATGGAGAACTTATTCATACACTCCAGACTTCTGGAATATTTCAGAGCACAGTATTATGATCAGAACGAGCAAATATGCTTTCAGGTTGAAGCTGTTTGAGTCAACCTCATAATCAGTCTTTAAAACAAACTGAACTAAGCAGCTTTCCTGAGAATGATATTATTTTATATACATTTAGTATGCCATTATATGAAGTACGAGTGGAATTATATACTGTATAATATTTATGAATTGTAAAACAAACTTGTTTTAAATACAAAGAAGAACACTATTCTCTTCATTCTATCTCTATTGCAATTTTGTGTTAATCTTATGAAGTGAAAGTCACATTACAGCTGATCATTTAATCATTTAAGCGTCAGCTATGAGACACATGGGCTATTAATCCAATATATATATGACTTTAAAGTGCTTTATGATGCTTACATGTTGCTCATTATGGCAGTGGTTGTTATTGATCTGACGCTCAGGGGTTCAAGCCCCAGCACTGCCAAGCTGCCGCTGTTGAGCCTTCTCGGCTCCGGAGTGCCGTATCATGGCTGACCCTGCACTCTGATCTCATCTTCATAACAAGCTGGAATATGTGAAGAGAAGAATTACACTGTGCTGTAATGTATATTTGACAAATAAAGGCTTCTTATTATTATTAGTTATAGATACTAATGAGAATCCAATAGACAAGTCCACTTTATTAATACATCAATAAATACAGTATAGTGAGCGAACTATCATTCTCAACTAGAATCGACTAATCGACATAGGACCATTGAGGCTCCATAAATCGTTAAATAATATATAATAATATATAATTATTTTCCATGTTCAAGCTTGGAATAATCTAATCAGCCTATTTTAATCAGATATACTTTCACACTATCTGTTCTGAGTCTGGTTCCTCTCAAGGTTTCTTCCTCATATCATCTTATGGAGTTTTTCGTCGCCACCGTCACCACCGGCTCGCTCAATAGGGATAAATTCACACACTTAAAATCTCTATCCTGTGTTTATATATTTCTGTAAAACTGCTTTGAGACAGTGTCCATTGTTAAAAGCGCTATACAAATATAACTGAATATTGCAAACTTTCGTATCTCTATATTGTGTGCTGAAATTTGTGTGACTATGTGCAATGTTCCCCACTGTATCACTTTTTGACTGCATACAATGTTTACAATGTTGACAGTTTAGTTGTTGTTGTTTTTGTTTTTTTACTGGTTTAGAGTACATTTATAATTTTGCACTATTGTTTGTCTGTTCAATGTTTGCAGTTTGTTACCTTTTGTACTAGTTAAAAGTTTACTTATCATTTTTGCTCTGTGTCTTTCTAGGAGCGTGCAACACACAGCGAAACGAGATGCCATAACAACTGCCCTTAGACCTCCATTAGAAATGAGTTTTGAGAATGAGTTAAATTCTTGTTTTGCTAATAACACATAAAGTATGTATGCTACAGATGCGACAGATATTGGTGTGTTTACTTAAATGATTGATTTTGTAATTCTATTTTTTGTTAACATAATAATTAAGGGAAAAGATACATAGCAGTGTTCCTCCAACCACCCCTGTTGTTCTTCCAGATCTGAGAAATCTGCATAGGTATAAGCTGAGTATTGATATAATTATTCTGCCTCCTTCTTTGTCTTTTCATATCTGCCAGAAAGGAAATTGAAGCCTTGAGATCAATTTGGAGCCCAGTGTCTGAATGTTATTGGCTTTCTGGCTCCCACTAAAGGCAGTGACTCAGATGTGGCGGTCTATAAAGACCTCTAGTCTGTTGTGTTTTTTTTTTTTATTTCTCTCTGTGTGTGAACATATCACTATAATGGTTTTATTCTTTCAGCCCAACCAAAAAAGACCTGTCCCAGATTGCATGAGCTATAAAGAATTCCAGGAAAGTGAATCGGGGTCTTGTGGCTATCCGAGCCTCCCAACGGGAGCGACGGTAAGTCAGCGTGGGAGCGAGAGAGAAGAGAGAGATGGAGAGAGAGGCTGAGAGCTACCACAGGGGATGAGAAGGTGACTGCAGAGATCATATTGATACCACTCTCTCACTCAGGCTTTTACGCCAATACAATTGTGGCCGGCGTGGGATCAGATTTTGTTCCAAGCATTTAGCAGCGCAATTGATTAGGTTTATAAAAAGTGTGTGTTAGCAAAGCCCTAGTCGGGAAGTGTTGCATAGTGCAGGTCCATTTTCGGTAGCACAGTGGTGCCGATGGAAAAATCGACTTTGGATAACAGGAATACCGCAAGACCTCATAGAGTAACACTTAACAATCTGAACTCAGACTCAAAGCTTGTCCTTTAACTCCAAATGATTTTTTTTTTACCTTATACAAATGTTAGCTTGACTTTGTACAACCTCAATTCCAAAAAAGTTGGCACAGTATGGAAAATGCAAAAAAAAAAAAAAAACAACAACAAAAAGAGTCATTTGAAAATTCTATTCAGCCTGTACTATATTGAAAACACATTATTTGATGTTTTATTTTTGAAAATACACACTCATTTCAAACCTGATGACTGCAACACACTCCAAAAAAGGACAGTCGACTGTTTTCCACTGTGTAACATCACCTTTTCTTTTAATAAACACTTATTAAGAGTTTGGGCGCTGGGTGAAGACACCAGTTGGTTAAGTTTAGTAAGTAGAATTTTCCCCCATTCATCCATTATGCATTTCTTCAGCTATGCATATGTACAGGGCCTTCGTTGCCTTATTTTGTGCTTCATAATGCACCACACATTCTCAATGGGAGACAGGTCAGGACTGCAGCAGGCCATGCTCGCACCCGCACTCTCTGCTTACGCAACCATGCACTTGTAATCCGGGAAGAATGTGGTTTGGCGTTGTCCTGCTCTGGATGGTAGCATATGATGCTCCAAAATGTGTACATATCTTTCTGCATTAATGATGCCCTCACAGATGTGCAAGTTACCCATGCCATGGGCACTGACACGCCCCCATACCATGACAGACGCTGGCTTTTGGACCTGATGCTGATAACATCTTGGATGGTCCTTTTCCTCTTTGGCCCGGAGAACACGACGGCTGTTTTGTCCAAAAACAATTTGAATTGTTGACTTGTCGGACCACAAAACACGATTTCACTGTGCTACTGTCCATCTCAGATGAGATCGAGTCCAGAGAAATGGACAGTGCTTCTGGACAGTGTTGATGTATGGCTTCTGCTTTGCATAGTAAAGCCTTAACTTGCATCTGTGGATGCAGCGGCGAATGGTGTTGACTGACAAAGATTTACCAAAGTATTCCCGAGCCCATGTCAGGATATCCATTACAGACTCATGACGGTTTTTAAGACAGTGACGTCTGAGGGATCGGAGATCACACGCATTCACAAGGGGTTTTCAGCCTTGTCCTTTACACACAGAGATTTGACCGGATTCCTTGAATCTTTTAATCATATTGTACACTGTAGAAGGTGAAATGCCCAAAATCCTACAGATTTGTCTTTGGGGAATGTTGTTCTCAAAATGTTGGATTATTTGCTGACGCATCTGTTGGCAGATCGGCGAGCCACGACCCATCCTTGCTCTTGAAGGACTATGGCTTTTTTGGAAGCTCTTTATATACTCTGATTAGACGATTGTTTCACATCACTATTAATCCTAAATTGCCCTGTACCACTTTTTTGGAACATGTTACATGCATCAATTTCAAAATAAACATTTATCTTCAAAAAACTATGCAGTTGATTAGGTAAAACATCAAATACCTTGTCTTTATATGTTTTTTTATTTTTATTTAAATACCTAAACACAAGTCAAAGTACATTTACAAATCACTCCTCTTTGTTTTTATTAGCATTTTCCATACTGTCCCAACTTTTTCGGAATTGGGGTTGTATTTGGATCCACATGTTAATGTGTAGGTCTTAGATTGTACACTGGGCTCAGGAGTGTCAGAAAGGAAGTGCTAATCTTGTGCACTAAGAGCTGATTGCCACTAGATGGCGAGCTCTATGTTCCTTGCTAATCCTTTTTCATACTTGGGGGGGAAAACGTTTTTTTCTGAAATGATACCTTTAATCATTGACTGGGGTTTCTCTTTAAACCTGTTCACTTCTTAGTCTCTGAGGTCTCGTCGATGTATTTTAATTCTGTTTCAGCATTATAAACTTTATATAGCTGGAAATAGGCGCATGTCATGGCAGGTACTATATATACACCAGTCATCAGTGTTAGACTTAGCATTTTTAAAAACTTTATATCCACCTAGTTTTAGTTTACCTCCCTGCTCAAAACAGCATAGACATGGTCTCAGTATTATAATTATGATATAAAAAAAAAACAACATGTTTGTAATCTTCTTTTTATTCCCTGATTCAGTAAGAATTAAAATGGTCCCTTTTCACCCAAACAGAACATTAGAGGTTAAACACACCCTCACAAACCTCACCTTTGGATGTGAACAGTTGGTGATTATTTCAAACCGTTATGCAATGGAATAAGAGCAGGGAGAAAAGTTAACCCAGCACTTAGTGTTTGGGAATTTCTGAGGTCATTATGTAATGTACAGGTTATGAGATTTTTCAACTAAGTAACAGAATTATAGAGGTGCTGAATAATATTAATAAGAAATGTTCAAGGTTTCAGTTTCTAAATCATACTATTAAAAAAAATACTATATACTGAGAAACCGTTTAACTTGACCTTTTAGCTATCACCTTTACTAGTTCAATGTTTATTCTACTTAAACAAACAGACTGTTTGACTATTTGTCCCCTACACCACCCCCCCCCACCCCAACTCAGATTTGACCGGTCGATGTACAGTATATGACCCTACTGTGAAAACAGCATGACAACAAAACAGCTGTTAAAGGGCAATTCCACACAAATGTCAACAGTACCATGGAAAAATAATGTTGTGAGCACAGGAACAAAACTACTCATGCCTTTCAATCATATTTAAGTCTATTTAACTTCTCTCATCCAACATATGGAGTACTTTCATGTTATATAGTGTATATTGTGTGGGTGAAGTGAATAACATTAGCACCTGTCAAGGGGTCAGTTCTCGAAGTTGATGTGCTGGAAGCAGGAAAACTGGCCAGGTGTAAGGATCTGACCGACGATGAGATGGCACCAGGATGCACTGTGGGAACAAGGCAAACCATTGGAGGAAGTGTGATGCTCTGGGCAATGTTCTGCTGGGAAACCATGGGTCCTGCCTTTCATGTTGATATTACTTTGACACGTAGCACCTAGTTAAACATTGTTGCAGACCAAGCACACCCCTTCATGGCAATGACAATAATGTCAATGGCCTCTTAGCAGGATAATGCGCCCTGCCATACTGCAAAAATGCTTCAGGAAAGGTTTGACGAACATGACAAAGAGTTCAAGGTGTTGACTCGGCCTCTAAATCCCCCAGATCTCAGTCCGATATATGCTGGATTCTGTGACAGATAAATTGCTACGTATTTGAAACGTGTAAATCAACACATGAGCTTTTAAGATTTCTTTGCACTGTCCTCAAGAGGTTAAATGACAACATATGCAGATTGACTCATTAATTCATAATTGTTTCCACTGTGAGTCATTTTGTTAACCAAATGTGACGTCCATAATGTTGAAATTGCCCTAAACATAAAAAAAAAAAAATCAACTAATTTCTATAGATTTCTATAGTTTTCTTTCAAACTTCAAATCGTAAGCATAACACATCACATACTGGGATATTTTCTCACTCAGATATAGCACTAAAAGTACATAATCATGTGAAAACACATGAGATAAAGCTTCAAATAACAGCAAACAAGCTTTATTGTTGGCTGTAAAACTAATATTACAGAGAAATCAGTGATTACAGAGAAGTTTACAGAGTGTGAATCACTTATATCTTGTGCTTAAAGGGTTTTGTCCGTTTCTTTCTACTTGCATTTTTTAAAAAAAACCTTTCTTTCAAGTTCAGTGTGACTTAATACGAACAGAACAAATCTGCGTCAGGAGCGGGAAACTGTGACTATTTTCTGACCACACACACGCCTGTAAAGCTGAGAGAGCAAAGAGCATCACGATAACAACATCCAAATGTACAAAACGTTACCAACAGCCTTTACAAACAGATCTAAGCATGTGACTATGCTCTCTTTGGACTGAGGCCATGCAGAATTTTCTCTGAAAGGTGAAGGAGCTAAATCAAAAGGTTTTGATTGACTTTATTGTTGAAATTATTATTTTAAATGCCCACCGGGGAGTGATGTCTATGTGATTTGTTTGTGGGAGGTTGTTTTTATTTTATTGTAATTTCTAATTTATTTATTTGAGGGTTTTTCACACATACACACACACTACAGACACTTTGGAAATGCCAATCGGCCTACAAAGCATGTCTTTGGACTGGGGGAGGAAGCCGAAGTACCCTAATGTAATGTAAGGAATAACATACCATGTAATGTACTGTTATAAGTTACAATATAACCATGTTATAGCAAAGTAATAGTAGAGTTATAGCAGTGTATAAACATTCAATCACCAGCCTCTCTTTTGTCTCGCTCTTGAAGACAAAAAAATGCAGCCTGACGCTTTAAGCCTTAAAGGTGGTGCTTAACTCTGACTGTTACAAAGCATTGAAACTGGAGACTCCTTCCATAAATGATAAATATACATCTCCCTACAGAAAACGTCATCAAAGTGTGCTTTTGCCGAACGTGTTATTTCATATATTGTGAAACTAGCATTATGTGCACCCTCTCTAAAAAGCCTTGTTGTGTTTCACCATGCGTAACAGCCTTTCACACACTTAGGAAAGTAAAGATTAGTAAAGATTCATGTAATGATTAATGTCATGTAAATTCTGCCCTTCATTGGCCTTCTGTAGGCCATATAGGATAAGCCTATTACTGTTCATTGTGTTAATGCTCCAGCACATCAAAATTAGGGCTTCTTTTACCCAGACTAATCATTTAGGAAGGTGAAAAAGTGTCTGTTTGTTGCTCCACTGGCTACATGCCAAGCGAAGATAACCTTAAAGCCATTGAGATAAACAGAACATTTTCCTTTTGTATAGTAGAAGAAGCACTAATACCTGAGAGATATAAACAAGAACAAAAAAGCAGCTTTTAAGAGTGAAATGTTTGAAATGTAATATTTAGTATTTTACTACATTACTATTAATGACCAGAAGACTACCAGGAGCTGCGTGTCTATCCATGTTTAAGTAAGATGAATGTATTGCAAAATGGTATTCAGATTAAAAAATGTACTTGATCAGGACATCATGCACCCTTTTACAGTAAATTACCCAATTCACTTTGGTGATTATGTTAGTAATTCAACATAGCCACCAATTTCTAAATAAACATAGATCTAGTCCAATAAGGAATAAAGCTTCATTTATATCACTGAGATGAAACTTGCTCTTGGGTAATTGAACAATATTTTAAATTATCATTTGCCAATTTATATGTGAAGAGAATCCCAAAACAAATAAATTTACATTCATAAAAGTCCCTTCACATCACTTCTTAATTTGCCACTAATGGCCTTTTAATTAGAATAATGGAGATTTAATAGAATATTGAATTTTCATTCGCTGTACAGCTCAGAGGATGATTTATCATTTGGACAGCATATGATAATTAAATTTAATGTCTTACAGCTGTGGGAGTTTGGAGTTTGGATGTTAAAAAGTCCTTTCACCTCTGTGGAATATTTTACATGATAATTCATTACTTTTTACAGGTAAAAAAAAAAAAAAAAAAAAAAAAAAATTCACTGTGTATACCAAAGCCAGGTTAGAGTAAATGTGACAAATGTGTAGAATCTATTATTATTGAATGCTAATGCTTGATACATATTTAAAGTATTGTAGGCTTGTTTTGTGACATGCATGTCAGGTCAAGGTCGAGATCGGATGTTCGTATACTGTATATACCACATGGTTGGTATCAGTTTAACTAAAAGCATGATAAACCATGTGTTTTTGATGATAACACCTCCAGGCTGTACGGGACATCCTAGAATGCA
Organism: Ictalurus furcatus; assembly: GCF_023375685.1. NCBI lineage: Eukaryota > Metazoa > Chordata > Actinopteri > Siluriformes > Ictaluridae > Ictalurus > Ictalurus furcatus. The sequence continues at coordinate 28,408,074 of NC_071260.1, forward strand.
ACAACCCAACCCATTTTTATGATTTTACATTTACAGTCCCCTCTGAAACTATTGGCACGGCAAGGTCAATTCATTTGTTTTTGCTGTGGACTGAAGACGTTTGCGTTTGAGATCAAAAGATGAATATGAGAAGAGAGTTTAGAATTTCAGCTTTTATTTAATGGTATTTATATGTAGATGCTTCATATGACATAGAACATAGTACATTTTGTATCAGACCACCCAATTTGTATATGGAACATGTGACTGACAGGTGTTTTTTGTTATCCAGGTGTGTCCTGTTAGATTGATTATTTAAACAATAAATAGCTCTGAACATCTACTCTTCGTTTAGCCTCCAGTTTCACCAGTGAAGACTGCATTTGTCATTAAAAAGGATAAGCCAACATGAAGATCAAAGAGTTGTCTATGGAGTAAAGCAAGCCATTTTGAAGCTAAAAAAAGAGGGGAAATCAATCAGAGGCATTGCACAAACATTGCGTATAACCAGTACAACAATTTGGAAAGTCCAAGAAGAGGACATCCAAGGAAAACAACAACAGCTGATGAAAGAAACATTGTGAAAGCTGTGAAGAAAACCCCCAAAACAACCATCAGTTACAGCACCAACAACCTCCACAGAAACATTACGTCTGCCAATTGACAGAGAAGTGCATCCAAATTAATCGGGAGGAACTTTATCACACAGCAAGACAATGACAACAAGGGACTTTATCAGGGTGGAAAAGTGGAAGGTTTTAGACTGCCAAAGTCAGTCACCAGACCTTAACCCAATTGAGCAGCATTTCACCTCCTGAAGTGGAGACTGAAGTGAGAAACCCCTCAAAGCAAACAAGAACTGAAAGAGGCTGTCGTAAAAGCCTGGAAAAGCATCACAAAAGAAGAAAACAACAATTTGGTGATGTCATTGAGCTGCAGGCTTGATGCAGTTACTGCAAGCAACCAAATATTAAGTGTTATTTACTTTAATTTACTTCTAGAATGATCCCTTCCTATACTTTTGCTCGTCTAAAAATTGGGTGGTCTGATACAAAAGGTTCTATGTTTTATGTTGGAAATACCATGAAATAAAAGCATATCCATCGTTTGATCTCAAATGGCCTTGCCATTTGTATAGTTTCAGAAGGGACTATACGTCAGATCGCACACTGTCATACACAAAAACACAGGTAAAGAGGTCAATATTGCATGCACACGCTTCTGTTTCTGAATCTGTTTGTGTTTGAGGTTTGTTTTATTATGTCTGGGAAAGTGGACTGGACCTGAGATCAGTAACCAGATGAAAGTGGGAGGCAGTCAGCTAATGGGAGGGATGGAAAGGTGGATTGGCAGAACAGATGCTACACCTCCTTCCACAACCAATCAGCAACATTGTGGGGGTTCAGGACCAAAGCTATATCAGTTCCTGTCTTCGAAATAACATCACTGATTATAGCATTTCAAGTCTCACTGGAATTAAGGAACGTTTTGTACAGAGAGATTCATAGACAAGCATTCGTCCAATATACGGTAAGGCATATGAAATCGAATTATACTCTACGAGTATATTTGATTAATAGAGTTGATTTGTTGAAATATAAATGATCACATCTCTCTCTCTCTCTCTCTCTTTCAGAGTCAAGTTTAATGGCAGTCATGGCTCCAATTTTACACAGTGACTATATAGAGTAAGAAAGTGCTTTCTTTTCTTCTATTCATGTTTATTTTTTGTCACACAGCTTTGGTTTAGATATATTATGGCAGAAATTCTGACTGATCTTCATTGAACTTTGAACTTCACTGTTTTTACATGACATTTTATTATAACTTCCTAGTGAAAAATGGCCCATCAACAAATTTCTCACACAAATACATATACAAGGAAAAAATACGATCGAGCGATAGATAGATAGATAGATAGATAGATAGATAGATAGAAAATATCTTGAATATAGGTACATTTATCAAATGTAAATCAAACTTAATTTTATTCATCCAGTTGTTCGTTGCTTTTACCCATTTTAGGCTTTAAAAGTGTCTTATTCTACTGGCAGATCATTTGGCTTCGTTCTAGAAATAAATTTAAATAAATAAATCTTCCAATAAAATAAGGCTGTTTTGCGCTTGAAATGAAATGTTTAGAAATAGGTTTAATGCGATTTTAATGTAATCTCGTAATATGAAATACTAGATGAATTACATTCATGATGTTTCCCTCACAGAAGGGAGCAATATGTTCAAAACCCTCACCTGGACAACATGGAGGAGGACATCCTCTACCACTTTAACCTGGGCACCAAGACACACAACCTGCCCGCCATGTTCGGAGACATCAAAGTGTGTAAAAAAATCAAAGAAAACAAAACAAAACATAGAACTGTGGAAACGTAGGCCGTGTTTGGTTGTCAGATTCTGTCAACTCAGAGCTTCCGGAAAGTTTTGATTACCAAGCATTACCACAGTACACAGCATAGTAAAAAGACATATTGTACCAAATGTATTATTATTATTATTATTTGATTAACAGTATTTTAGCAGTATTATTATGGACTCTTTAATTTGTGCTACACCTCAATACTTTTCTCACACCGATGCTACATGGTGTGAGAAAAGTATTGAGCAACTTTTCTCACACCGATGCTACATGGTCAAAAAGTTGACATATAGCCCTGTGTCTATGTGTGTATCTGTCTCTTGGTGCTGTGTAGTTCGTGTGTGTGGGAGGCAGTGCCAACAGAATGAGATCTTTTGCTCAGTTCATCCATCAGCAGCTGGAGCTCCCCGGGAATGCTGATGATATCAGAGATATCTGTGAGGGGACTGACCGCTACTCCATGTACAAAGTGGGGCCTGTGCTTTCCATCAGTGTGAGTTTATTTTCCACCTGCAGAACAGAAAATGTGTGTGTGTCTGCATCTGTGTGTCTGTGTGTGTATGTAATAGTAGACGTATTAGTAGTAGAACATCAGGTTTGATGTGCATTTGTTGCTAACACAACTTAGTTTTAAGAACTAAGCATTTCAGTTCCTTTAAGTATCTAAATATGATCTTATATCTACTGTCTAATTATAAAAATTTAAGTAACTAAATATCAGTGTGTAACTTTTCTTTCGATAAGGCCCTTAGAGGAAGTAAGGAAGTTAATAACAGAGTGGAATAATGTGGCCCAGTGAGAAGTAGAGTTACTGACACCACCCCAACGTTCATTATTTTACAATAACTGCATGGTCTTAAGCGTTTTATTCTTTTTATTCTTTACCACACCCATTTTCCGGTTACAATATTTTCGTTACTAATGCATATAATACACATCATCATTTTTATCCATTTATAGTTACATTAGTTACATAGGGTTACAAAGGGTTACATAGTTACATAGGGTGTTTTCACATATAGTTCGTTTTAAAAGAACCAAACCAAGTTCACGTAAAGTGAACCAGAAAGGGAACCAGCCGAAAGTGACCTCAGTCCTTTTGGTGTTCATAATATAGCGGACTCAAAAGAGAACCCGGTTCTTTTTTTTTTTTGGTACTCTTCAGCAAGGAAATGATCTCAGACCCTTTCTTGTTCACACTACAACTTCATAAGGACTCAGACCTTAGCTTGCACCCGAAATTTCATGCAAGTCGTCATAAAAGGGACAGGAATCCTTCATTTCAGCGGACTCTCCACTTCGACGCATTTTATCAGGGTGCTCATGTACTTTTTTCATTGTTTTTTTTGTTTTTTACTTTTACCCGGCATTGTAGCGCTGTTCTATTATAGCCTCTTTCCTTCATTCCTTCATTCCTTCTTTCCTTCATTCCTTCATTTCCTTCATGTGTTGAGGATAATTTGAGTTTAATGCAATCCTCTTTCCAAATTTCAAGACGTGCATAGCTCTCCCCCTGAGACCAGACGACCCCCGTGACCTGACATGCTGAAAAGTTTCGTGTTATTTTCAACAGTGATGGAACATGGCTGCAGGCACGACAAGCCTCCAGGTACCAGGTACATGTCGAAACGAAGCGCAAAGTGGATCGGGACCTCATTGCTTTCACGAAGAAATCGAAATACAAAAGCACCCACAAATGAACCTCCGGAGGTGGTCTGAGTACGGTTCACTTCTGGGTCCTTTTAGGGGGTCTGAGATCACTTGGTTTGTTCACATATACACACTGAACTGCTCTGAGACCATTTGGAGGGCTCAAACGAACTAGGTGTGAAAACACCCTTAATGTTGCGGAACATTCAAAAAACAAGTTACTGTAAACCCCTAATCGCTTACATTATAGAATCTACTAACAGCCGTTCCCTCACCTGCCTCTATTTTCGCTCACCTGAAGTTAATAAGACAAAAAAAAAGTAGCTGGTCAACTTCCCACAGAACCTGGAAAGTGATACAGCTTTACTGCTGACGGTTACAAAGTACTGACACAGGATCTTTCCATAAATGTCAAATAAACATCTCCTCCAAGAAAACTCCACCATATCAACAATTACACACATTTTTTTTTTATCCCTTTTATGTCTCATATCCACCAAACACACCTCTGTGAATCAGTTGCTACTATAGAAATGATAACGCATTAGATAGAGCGTTTTAATATAAACCTGTTATTTCCACCTTATAGCTGGAACTATTGTCAGAGCTGCTGTTATAGTAAATTAATCAACACTTTCTGACCAATCGGAATTGTGCATTCAACAGCGCTGTAGTTTATTATTTCGTTTCATTAAATATGTTTAATACTAACCTTTGACTTTAGATGTGACAAAATCACTGCAGTGGCACTTATAAACACTTGGTATAAAGTTTATCCGACTAATTTGACTATATTTTTTTTTTGTTTCTCGAGAGAATTATGATAAAGCTCTTTATAGTTGTCAGCAGGTGAATGATTGACAGTTCATTTGTCTTATCTCTGCCCAGCATGGTATGGGTGTGCCGTCCATCTCCATAATGCTGCACGAACTCATCAAGCTCCTGTATCACGCCCACTGCCGTGATGTTATGCTGTTTCGCATCGGCACCTCAGGAGGCATCGGTACCTATAAGCTTCATGTTCACGTTCCCTTTTACAAATCTAGGACCTAGCTCCTAGATTTAATTTATTGTGTGGGTTATTAATACTAATCATTAACTAATCGTAACCATAATAACCTCTATTTAACATAAGCAAACGTTTCTGTGCAAGAACTTCTGTATTTATAGATGTGAAGCAGACTTATTTATAAAGAATCAGAGATCACGGTTGCCATTCGGTCTTACCATTTTGGGTGTGTGTATCCATGTGTGTGTTAAGGTCTTCCTCCTGGCACGGTGGTGATCACTGATAAAGTGGTGGACTCTTTCTTCAGGCCGCAGTTTGAGCAGGTGGTTCTGGGTAAAGTGATCACCAGGAGCACTGAGCTGGATAAAGGCATGGCAGAAGAGCTCCTGCAGTGTTCCACTGAGCTGTCCAGCTTCCCCACCATCATCGGCAACACCATGTGCACACACGACTTCTATGAAGGTAAACAAACCCGGACTGCATGAACGTTTCAGTGTTAGAACACATACACTCATATGATAGAACCATATAGGATTACACATTATTATGGACTTGAGTGCAAAAGTTTGCACACCCTTTGGTTAGAATGCAGAGATATAACAAGAGAATATTTAAGTCCAGAGACCATGAGGGTCATGGCCACTCGGGTCTTTATTTAGATTGTCTGTTCCTGTTATAGAATCCATCCACATTTCATTATTAATACATTGTCAATAAACTGTAATATATATATATATATATATATATATATATATATATATATATATATATATATATATATATAAAATAAATAAAGAGGCCCCTTTTATTTCGCACCCAAAAACTTCAAGTCTCACGTTTGCACTCAACTCAAACTTAATTCAAAATGTTATGTTAATATTTACACAGGGAAAGTTAGGTGTATTCAGAGTCCGGTTATACATGTGCTTAAGTCAAATTTACTCATGCATAACTTCTAAATAATGCTGACATTTGTAGTTATGCCCAAGGTCTGATTACTGCACAATTTCAATATGAAATCCTCACTATACATGTGTAGCTCAACTATATGCACTATACTGTTAAATATGCAGTGTTTTTTCCATTTGTGTTCGCTATGATGTGTCATTCACGGTATGGTTGATTATACCCATACTACAATACCCCCATTTTAAGGCAATTCCTAGTCATGTCTAACATCACTTCTTGTTCCACCACAGGTCAAGGCAGACTGGATGGTGCCTTGTGCTCATTCTCCACCGAGGAGAAGCTGGAGTATCTGAAAAAGGCCCATGAGGCCGGCATCAAAAACATTGAAATGGAGTCCACCGTCTTTGCTGCCATGTGTCGCGTCTGCAACCTTAAAGGTACACTGAGAACTGCTCCACTTTCATCGGCCTTTCTAATTGTTTGTTCCCAAATGGCAAACCATTCAAGCCTCAGTTAAAGTCATAATTACTAGGAATTACTATCTTGTGGGATGTTTTTCCACACAGTTACACATGTCTAGCTTTGATCTGACAAACTATAGTTATAGCTTAGAATTGTAATATCGTGTTTTAGTAACCTTTAACTGCACTAAAAACCATTTATTAATTCACTGGCACTATTGTGAATGAGTCACGCATGACATTTTTGGCAAACTGAGCCTCTGGGAAGCCTTTAATCACAGCATTTCAGGGCAATTTAGGGATTCAAATAACATCCACATGCTCAGAAGACTGGCCCCAAATATAAGAAAAACTCCTCTTAGATCTTAAATAGATTAATCCTTTACAAGTCACAGCCTGCAGCCTCGATCTGCTGGAAATGATAGCTAAATTGACTTCTTTTTTATATTTTAAATAATAATTATGCTCTCAGGATGTTCACGGTGTATTAATCGGATATGTTTGTGCAGCGGCAGTGATCTGCGTGACTCTGTTGAACCGGTTGGAGGGGGATCAGATCTCCACACCCCACGACGTGCTGGTGGAATACCAGCAGAGACCTCAGTACCTGGTGGCTCATTTCATCAAGAAACACTTGGCACTGATCTAAACACATTCATCTTGATGGGTCTGATCTCTTAATTCCAGGTTTTAAAAGGTATTGCAGCATTTTCCAACCCAAGTCTCTATCCACTACCTTTGTAGCGTACGTCTGATTATCAAAGGACAATCATTTGCACATGTTCTGAGAAAATAACAGTAAACCGGCTTACTTAAAAACTCACTAAATGGAGTTAATAAACAGTTAAGAACGTGTGATGAAATACTGATTAAAAACTACAACAGCCTTCATACATTGTAGGACATGAGAAAATCGTACCAAAGCTGTTTTGATAACAGACAGACAGACGAATAAACAAATAAATAAACATACAGACAGGCAAATAAATAAACAAACAGACTGACAAATAAATAAATAAACAGACAGAAAAACAAATAAAAAAACATATACATTTTGAGATAATCATAGCAAAGCTGTTTTTAAAACAAACAGACAGACACACAAATAAACAAACAAAAAACAAACAAATAAATAGATGAATAAATAAATACATAAATACATTTTGAGTAAATGTTACCAAAGCTGTTTTATAACAGACAGACAGACTAACCAGCTAACTAATTAACTAACAAATACATTTTGAGATAATCATGCCAACGCTGTTTTTTATTAACAAAAAGGCAAACAAATAAACAAACAAACAAAAAAAACAACAAACACATAGACAGATAAATAGATGAATGAATGAATGAATGAACAAATAAAATTAATTTTTTTTTTTGTAGTTAATCTTACCAAAGCTGTTTTATAACAGGCAGACAGACAAACAAAGAAATAAACAAACCAATAAATACATCGAATAATCTTTGGCTATAAAATTCTGATTTAAAATTCTGATAGTCATCTTCTAATGATAAAGGTTTTAGGAATATATAATGAATTTAGGACTAAAAAAATACAAATAATGTAATACAAATAACACAAGAATTCATCTCTTTGAAAAAGCAGTCCCACCCTGAAAAGACTGAATGAACAGCTTATGATTTAGAGCCTAATTTACAAATACTTTGATTGAAGTTATAAAAGTGTTTCTGAAAAATACACACCTGATATAACTGTTCAGTGCTGTACATGAAGACATGTCCTCTGTTGTAATCACACACATGCTACAGGTGCAGTCGATAAAGATCGAGGTGGAAAACCGTGGAATACTTCTTTAAATTCACGAACGCAGCTTTTGGGTAAAAAGAAGTGCGATGTGGTAGATTAAACATGTTTCATTCAGAAACACATTTATATTGTCCTAAAGTCAAAAAGAAATCAACAGCTACAAATGCCTGTTTATAACGTTTATAAGAAGCATATGTCAGTGCTGTGTTTTGACTTCTGTACATATGTGTACATGTTGTAGATATGTTAAATACTATATACGTATTTTTACTTAACACAGTAGCTGACTTTGACTCTTAATGCTTTTGAATTTCGAACAGTTTTTCTCGACGTGCTGAACGTCTTTTCAAAATTGCAGAAATCAAATGTATGTAATAAATTTATTTGTATCAAACTGATTCAGTTATTTATACATGAATAAACTCACGACTGAAAATATGGATTTGTGCTTCTTTGGGAAAAAGAAAAAAAAAAAAAAGACCACCAGAGAAGTCCAGAGGCCGTCGTATTTTTTTATTGTCATCATATCAAACCTAACTCCTTACCCAAACGCACTGACGTCTTTAAGTTAATGTTTAATGAAGGCGCATCACGTCTAACACATATAGGTTAGTCGTCTGGTTCCAATCACAGGTTTTTCTTCCATTCAGAGTAATAACATTGCAAAGCATCTCAAGTGTAAAGTGAATCAATCAGGTGGTTTATGAAATAATGCCAACACAACATGGCTGCCATCAATGGGATGCGTGTTGATGGGAATGAAAACCTGCAGTCACAGTAGCTTTAAGATTGGACACTTCTCCCTATTCAAAACCCCCATCTATCAGAGATACATTAACGAACCCAGCAGAGGGGAAGTAGCAGAGCTCTTCAAATCTACTTTCAACAGTAATGTGGTCTGGATTTAATTCAAAAAAGACTATTACATTTTCTCTGTTAAGCATTTCATTTCCAGTATTATGCAGTAGAGTATAATAATGATTATGCTTACTGATTAGCATCTCAGTATTTCCTTTTTTCAGGGTTCTGCCTGTAATGGAAATCATGTCGCTCTGCAGTGGAGCAGAACGTACTGGTTCCTGTTATTGGTTTTGTTTTGTTTTTTTTCAAGAGAGGAAACATTAAGAGGTGGGCACGGTGGCTTATTTGTTTAGCATGTTTTCCTCACACCTCTGGGGTCGGGGCTTCGAATCAAACCTGCTTCCGCCCTGTGTACGTGGAGTTTGTATGTTCTTCCCATGCTTTGGGGGTTCCCTTTCAAAGGGAACTCGACGTTGCGTTTAGCATAACAGTATGGGAGCGCCCTTGCGTGCAACCAGTATCTGAAGCTTGTGTAAAATCATGCCTCTGTTTATAGGCCTGCCATGATCAGGTGACGTGGCAATTAAGCGCGTCGCGTGGTATAAATATGGCACCTGTGAACCACGCCGTCAGCCTTATTATCTTCAGCGAAAGACTGCATGTCGGTTGTTTGTGTAAAGAAACAAAAGAAGCTTCATTTCCTCTCTATCTTTTCTCAAAATCTCAGAATTTTTCTATCTATAAAAAAGGATTGAGCGAGAGAGAAAAATATGAGTGAGAAAATTCAGGAAGCTCTAGTTTCATCACGGGGAGTAGTGCACACTTTCTGTGTGAAGTGTCTAGGGCTGTAGCATGCGATGGCAGCCTCGAGAGGCTGCACATTGTAACGCCTACATTAGGCAACTCAGCTCGCGACTTGCGCTCTTCTCGGAAGCCGAAGCGAGTTGGGTTTCAGAGCCTCGCGGATTTGGGCCAGCCGCTGCCGAGGCAGCTAGCCGTCTCAGGTCCGGGGGATCTCTTATGGATCCGGAAGAGGAGCCGGAGACGAGCGCTGCTCTATCACTTGTTCTATCTTCTGGGTCCGGCTCTCCACTGGATTTTGGAGTTCGTGTCGCGACTCCTCCTTCCGCTATGGGCGCAAGGGCGCTCCCATACTGTTATGCTAAACGCACCATCTCGTTCCCTTCTCAGAGAACAGGGTTACATGCGTAACCCAGACGTTTTCTCCGGGTGCTCCAGTTTCCTCTCCCCATCCAAAGACATGCTTTGTAGGCTGATTGGCATCTCTAAATTGTCTGTAGTGTGTGAGAGTGTGTGCGCTTGTGCTCTGTGATGGGCTGCCTCCCCCATCCAGGGTGTCCCCTGCCTTGTGCTCCCAGTTCCCTGGGATAGTTCCAGGCTCCCCTGAACCCTGTGTAGGATAAGTGGTACAGAAAATGGCTGGATGAAACATTAACAGTGTGCGTGTGATGTGAAAAATGTAAGGTTAAGATTTAAAGGCGGTGGATTCCGTGTCCCGTCGCGGTGGTTTTGGTGGTGGGATTTCTGAAAGCAGCGTTCGAGCGTAGTGTGTGTGATGAAGACCTGCCGTCCTGAGCGCCTGTTCTATACGCACCCTCGGGTCAGCCACGATCTGTAAAACATACACACACACACATTAACTCATAAATGTGTTGTCAAGCTAATAAATAAGTGCATAGGTAAACTAGTGAGGAATAAAACACTCGGATGTGTGCTGGTATAAGAAAATAATATTTTTAAGAAAATAAAGTGAAGTTACCAACTGTTACCAACCTGAAGTTGATTATTTTTCCTATAGCAGCACATTCTGGAGTGTTTTAGTCCTCATAAAGCCCACTACCAATTATTTAACTTCTTATTAACATGGTATTTCTGATATTTATTTGAAGAAGCACTATACAGTTAAAAATGGCTTTTTGAATTTCATTCTTTTCTTTTCGGCACAAATTTAATTGGTGTACATGCAGACGGTATATTATTATGTTCCACCCATTCCAGGACTGAATCAGGATATCAGCTCAAAAATTTGTCAATGAAAATGAATTCTGAGCCAAACCTTGATCCAAACTTGATGTGACCTGAACCCCAACCCTCAAACTGGTGAAGAAAAATAAGTAAGTAAGTAAGTAAATAAATAAATAAATTTCAAACCAGGTCAAAGAGCAGTTTTTATTTGTCAGTTATCTCTGTAACTGAGCTTGATTCTGGGAGGATGGCCTGAAAAGTCCTCATTATGAAACACCGTCAGTGCTGCGCTATTTTTACACGGTTTATCATGACTGAGAAATGCTGGATCACTGTGTGGCCTTGGCCCATTGCTCTGTGTGAAAATTACAGTACAAAGTCATCAAAATAACTAGAGACAAACAATGTTGAAAGCCAGGAGTGTCTAAAATATAGGCAGCTTTAAGTCTTTAACAGATATTCATGGTTAAATTATTATCAGTGATTGTTATTATTGTTAATAATTATGAATTATATGGCATTATTTTAAGTGTACAGGCTGGTTGAAGTACAAAAATAAATCTGTGGTTCTGAGAAACAAGAGGATAGGCTTTTTTTTTTGTGGGACTGCCATGTCAAACAGCTTATTATTTAATATACTAGATATATCATTTTGAGTGAATTAACAGTTTTAACAAAAAAGAAGTTCCAGGTTTGGGTGCTGGATGCTGCTATGGCTTACAACCGAATCTAATCTCCTCCTTATTGCCTTTAACACTTCACTGACCTTCTTTTCGATTGGCCTGCTTTAACGCTACCGAACATTTCAGGTAGACATGACAGCAGCAAGAGAATGAAAAATGTAAAGATATTTCAGACTCACTTGAAACATCATAGTTTTTTTACTAAGTGCTGATGAAATAAACTAAAATTAAAACAAGTCTGCTCAATTTGCCAGGAATCAAATGCTGTGATAAAGAAATATAACTACTCATTGAAAGCTCACTCTCTCTCATTCATCTTCAGGAAGATCTTTATCCTGATCGGGGACATGGTGGATACATGGCCTACTGGGCCGTAGGTGGGAATGCACCCTGGATGGGATGCTAATCCTTCACAGAGCACCATGAACAAACACTCATACACTGATTCACATGTAAGGGGAAATTTATTTGTAGGGGAAACCATTAATCCATCTACTGGCGTGTTTTTGGGAGGTGGGAGGAAACAGAAGAACCTGGAGGACCAAACTGGGGGTGAGGCAGCAAAACTACCTGCTGCAACATCATGCCATTTAAAAACCGAAAACCAAAATCTTTATGCTAAATTTTTATTCAGACACTACTATTCAAATGCATGGCAAAAAAAAAACAGGCTCCTTTTAGTGTTTCCTCCAAAAAAAAAAAAATCCCCAGAACAGTTATGATGTTCGTGGCGCTTTGTAAGTGCTAGTGTTCAAGTTGTAATAAAGTCACTTCCCACCTCTGGAAAAAAAATAATAAAACATGGACGCCTCCACGAAAGCGTGTCTTTTGTTTGCTCTGTCAGAGAATGTAAAGCTCATAAAAAGTTCCTTAAACCACACTTTTACAGTTACAGGCCTGAGTGGCTACTGGTACTGTTCTACTATAGTGAACATTCTGGACTGAAATTGCAGCACAGCAACAACAGCAGACAATAGTGAGTAGCTTAGCAACAAGCTAGCTGGCTAACATTAGTGATAACTCTAACGTTGATGATTACCTCCTCAAAACAGTGATTAGTATGGTCAGTGTTATAGATTTAACCAAGTACTGTGTCTGTATATAAACAGATCTAAAGCCAATACGGATATAAACTAATTTAAAAGTAGAGAAGCGGGACTGTACACTGTTCACCAGTGTGAGCAGCCATGTTGGTTTGACGTCACTTGGTAAACAGGGACGTTAACTAGCTTTCAGTGGATTTTACCGATTGAAGGCAGCTTTATTTGCAGCTTCACCTTGAACGCAGCATTAGACTAGAACATCTGAATTGGTTGGTGGTCCACATGTGTCATGGATATCCCGGAGGCTACTCTGGACTACAGCTCCCAGCAGCCACTGCACTACATCACGGTCACGTGACCAACTGCACCTGAATCACATTCTAGTTAACGAGCACCATATGTATACACACCATACCTGTGTGTCTGTATAGGTGTGTAAGTGATAGAGGGGTTTCTGCAACATGAACTCTTCTTTGTCAGGCTGTAGGCGGGTTCTCCACGCTTCAGTCTGTCCCATCATCCTCTCTGGGTCTGCTCCTGCCACAATGGCAACCTGCAAAAATAAGAATGAAATTAACATAAAACTACCCAAATTCATGCACTACTGGATCTATTTTGTTGTTGTTGTTTATTTGTTTTGGAGAGGCTTTTCTGAACTGCCCCCTCACCCTACAATTTGAAGCCTTAAAGGTGCAATTTGTAATGTTGCTTACTGGGAAAAATGGCACTCCAGTGAGAGGGGTGTAAAAATCAAAGCATTCAGAATACCAAGCTCTGTGTGTGTGTGTGTGTGTGTGTGTGTGTGTGTGTGTGTGTGTGTGTGTGTGTGTGTGTGTGTGTGTGTGGGTGTGGAGAGAGGTTTGCTGTCCTATAATTTACCACATGGGGGCAGTAATGCTACTAAAAATCATTCAGCTACTGTTCAGGAGTCATGTGTGGTGATGTAAAATATTAAACAGAGATAAAGTGTGTGTGTGTGTGTGTGTGTGTGTGTGTGTGTGTGTGTGTGTGTACTTGATTGCGTAGTGTCTGAAGTCTCTCCTCTCGCTCCTCATCCTCTCTCTGTCTGAGTCTCTCTTTAGCTTGTTGCTCCTGCTGTCGATGCTGCAGCAACTTCTCTCTGAACTGCACCCTACACCGGTGTTGGATGGTAAGTGTAAATGTTCTGCACTTATATAGCACTTTAATCCAAAGCGCTTTACACTGTGTCTCATTCACTCATTCACACACACACACACACACACACACACACACACTCACACACCAATGGTAGCAGAGCTGCCATGCAAGGCGCTAACTTGCCATCAGGAGCAACTTGGGGTTCAGTGTCTTGCCCAAGGACACTTCGGCATGTGAAGTCACGTGGGCCGGGAATCGAACCTCCAACCCTATGATTAGTGGACAATAAGTTACTCAAAAAAAGTAATCCACTTCAGATGACTAATTACTGCTTTAAAATTGTAATCTGATTACATAACTGATGACTGCATGTAAAATGTAATCAGATTACTAATTACTTTACTTTCACGTTACTTTCCAAACCTACAAAAATACACTACAAAGTGAAACTCAGAGTTCGTTCAGTAATTTTAGCGCGTGTCAATGTATGACATTATTAGAAAAAGTCGGATTTATAAAAAAACTGCCTCGGGTGTCGTCACTGTTTGTACAACTACCAGACGGATAAAATATAAAACTTTTCTCACTAGGCTAATTTGGTGTCGCTAGCCAAGGGGAGGAACAGCTAAGCTATCAGTGTATGGGTTTAGCTGCTACAGTGCCGTGTAGAGTACATTATCTTTCCTTATGCTCTGCTCATATCATGTTCACGTAAACTGGAACTCATATAGACGTTTACACACCTTGTTTTCCTGCTCAGAATGAGAGGATGCTACTGTTTCAATTTTAGCCCATTTACTGGTATAAAAAAACACAAAAATCGGCGTATATCCATTTTTCCTCACACTGACTGTGAGCTAGCGTTCGGCAGAACTGAGAGACTGTCAGCCAATAAGACACGAGTATTTCCATGTACTTTCCTGTAAACCCTGTCTGATTATTCTCGACTCCATTCACTGAAGATATAAAATTACAGACGGTCTTCTTTTACTGACGATCAGTTACGTAGAGTCGAACCGCTCCAAGTGGAGAATTATTCGGGGCTAAAGAAAAAATCTTCAGGGCTACATCCCACTATGCCCAGGCCAGGTTACGCCTCTGCAGCCGCACAAAACATGATTTATTTTAAAAATGCATTTTATTTAATATTGTTTTCTTAACAATAAATTTGTAACGCAAATAACGTCATTTTATTGATATCAGTAACTGGAATCAAATTACAGCAATGTAAAATTTAATGCTTTACATTACTGCGTTATCAGATTAAGTCATTAGATTACAGTAACAGGTTACACCCAACTCTGCCCTACACATACACACACACACACACACACACACACACTTTCATAGTATACACACAATTCCAAGCGTCAGAAATAGATTTAAAAGCATATTTAACCCAAACTGATTTCATTCACACACGTTTTATGAGGACAGTACCAACATGCCAGTCTCTCTCTCTCTCTCTCTCTCTCTCTCTCTCTCTCTCTAATTCCTCCTTGTTTAATTCTCTTGTCTCCTCCCTCTGTTTCTTTTTTCACTCTTTGTCATGCCTCTCTCCTACCCTCTTCTCTTCACCATTTCTCTCATTCTCTCTTATCCCTTATCTCCTCTCCCTCTCTCTCTCTCTCTCTTTCTCTCTCTCTCTCTCATTCCTCTATCCTCTCTGCCTACCAATTTTCTCTCTCTCTTTCTCTTTCCATCACTCATCTTATTGACCCCTCACAGCTCTGGATCTCAGCTAGCAGAGTTAAAGAGATGAGTTACAGGAGTCACTGAGGCACTGTGAAGCACACACTCACACACTCACACTCACACACACACACACATACACACTCACATATATACACACACATATACACACATATATATACACACACATACTCACATATACACTGACATATACACTCACATATACACACACATATACACATACATACACACACACACACACACACACATACTCCCATACACACACACATAAACACACATACACATACACACTACACACACACACACACACACACCACATCACACATATACACACGGGTTCACAGGTCAACATATTATTTTTCGAGCCACTGATTTGATATATTCTTTTAGATACTTTATTTAATAAGGACAAATATCAAAAGAACATAAAGTCCATATTTCTTACAGATAATAAATGATGGCTAAGTAGGGCTCCCGACTGTCTAAAGATTCACTCTATTATTGAGAGATTGTCGAGAAGTTTAAATACCGACAGCCATTTATAACCTAACCGATAACATTTATAATCTAATCTATATATGAATAAAGAAAGGAATGATAAGTGTGAGATGGGAAATGAGTTTGATTGAGTGTCACTTTGATTATATGAAAATAATACACGGCGATACATGGTACGATGAGGCATGTCACGAAGCAGAGTACTGCTTTACCCTGACTAAAGCACTAGGACTGTTACCTGAGACTCCTTCATTCTATCCTCATAGAATTTGTTGGGTTTAATGGTTATAATGGGAATATTAATGATTTTAATGGAAACTATAATGGTCCCTGTAGGTCTCTACTGTTAATTTGATGCCTTCTACTGGTGGCATGTTATGTCTAGTGGATACCATTAAGGACCTATAATGGTAATGGCAATGGTTTTAATGGTATTTGTAGTGGAAACCATTATAATTTCTGTGATGGTTTCTGTTGTTGTTGTTTTTTCCAGCAGGGTAGATGTAGCTTTAAACCCTGTGTTTATAGTAGAAGTCCATTCTGGCCAAAACCTGATTTCATATAGTTTTTGGCTGATTTTCCCAGAATGCCATCCAACACAAAAGTATGTTAATAAGGCCATCAGGATCTTCAAACCAGCTTCCGTGACCCTTGGGAGAGATCGTACACATGTCTGGAACTGTACTGCAAAGATTCCAGAAGATATTGCCTCAATTGGTGTTCAGATGTTTGATGGCAATCTGGTTTTAACTCTAGATGTTAAAATGAAATCTTCATGACCTTCTCATCCTTGTGCTTAAGCAGTGTGAGCACAGCCTGGGTGGTGACCTATTACTTTTCTTTATCTGTCCTACCTTTCTTTATCTCTCCTCGCCTGCTCCTCCATCTCTCTCCTGAGCAGCGCCAGTCTCGTCTCCTCCCTGCACCTCCACTCCGCTCTCCTCCTCCGCTGCTCCTCACGAAACTCCCGCACCTGGAACACACACAGAGCTCAAGCATGTATTCACACTCACACACGACTTTCACTCAAAAACATTTCCAAACTTTTTGATCCAGCAGCTAAACTAATTAACTTCGGAGTATCTAATTAAACAACCTTGCCTGGGGGAAAACGAGGCAAAGATACACTCTGATATCTCTGCGGCGGTCTTATTGATCGTTACAGATGGAAGACAATGGGGTTTGCAAATGAATACTAATGTTTTATGGTGTGCAAGAGGACAGCATACGTGTATGTATGTATGTATGTATGTATGTATGTATGTATGTATGTATATACAATGCCCTCCACCAGGGGCATAACCTGGCCTGGGCATTTGGGTCTGTAACCCTGAAGATTTTTTCTTTAACACTGAATAATTCTCCACTTGGAGCGGTTTATCACTACGTAACTGAACGTCAGTAAAAGAAGACGGCGGTGTTGTAATTTTATATTTTCGGAGAAGGGAGGTGGGACCAATCAGACAGGGTTTACAGGAAAATACATGGAAATACTCGTGTCTTATTGGCTGACAGTCTCTCAATTCTGCCAAACGCTAGCGCACAGTCCGTGTGAGGAAAAATGGATATACGGCGATTTATTTTTTTATACCAGTAAAGGTGTTGAAACTGAAACACTAACATCCTCTGAAGCTGAGCAGGAAAACAAGGTGTGTAAACGTCTATATGAGTTCCAGTTTACGTGAACATGATATAAGTAGAGCATAAGGAAAGATAATGTACTTTGCATGGCACTGTAGCAGCTAAACCCATACAGTGATAGCTTAGCTGTTCCTCCCCTTGGCTAGCAACACCAAACTAGCCTAGTTAGAAAAGTATTATTTTATCAGACTGGTAGTTCTACAAAGAGTGACAAAGCAAGTTTTATTATAAATCCAACTTTTTCTGATCATGTCCTACATTGACAGCTAAGTTACCTCAGGTTCCATAAAACAAAACTTAGGCTACTAGCTGAGCTGGAGAAAAAAATGCATGGATAAGAATCTATGCTCAGTCCCGAATGAACAGTCCAGCTAACGCCCCTGCCCTCCACTAATATTGGCACCCTTGGTAAATATAAGCAAAGAAGGCTGTGAAAATTTGTCTTTATTGTTTAACCTTTCACAAAAATACTCTGCTCTCATGGATATCAAACAATTGCAAACACAACACAGGTTTAACAAAAAAAAACCAAAAAAAACCCCAGTTTTGTTAAATATAGGTGTGCAACAATTATTGGCACCCTTTTAGTCAATACTTTGTGCTACCTCCCTTTGCCCAGATAATAGCTCTGAGTCTTCTCCTATAATAATAATAATTCCTCAGATTTATATAGTGCTGTATATATACTGTATGTAATCCATTACAGCCCAAACAACATCATCAGTCAGCATCAAGCCTGGAGGAACTGACTTCATTAAGCAGAATGAGGAGGAGGAAAGTGAGGTCACAACATCAAAGAGTCTCCAACACAAATATGGGAGGTTATCATCACACACACACACACACACACACACACACACACACACAAAATGCAACACATTCATCAAGTTAATGAGGCCAGCAGTGGCTTGGAGCTTTCCTCACACAATCAATTGCTCAATAGTAAAACGATATTGATAATGAGCAAAGAGTTTGTTACACTCCTGCAAACACGAGATGTTTTTAAATCATCAGTCACAACTCAGCTGGAAGGTCTTTTTCTTATATCAGCCTTAACCTTTGGAAAGAAATACTGCAGTGATTTTCAAATCTCTTTTTATCACATCTGTAGTGTATCCGATAACCAATGACAAAGATTTACACATATTAAAGTAAACAAGACAACTTATTTAGTCAAAACTCACTTATGATAGAAATCTAAGGTCAGTAGGTGAATTCGTTCATCATGAATACTTTTGTGTAACCAGTATTGTTGAGGAAATCTGTGAAATTCATACTTTTAGAGACTCGCCTTCTGAGTTGAAAATGTAAATAATCCACATTACTGTGTTGCTCCAGTGCTGGAAAACCTACGTACGAAAATGTTTTGAAGCATGTCATATCACAGCAAACCAGTGACTACATTTCCCATCCTGCACTGCGGCCTACAAACATGGCCGACATGGACCACAATTCCCAGAACACGCACCTTCATTCTAATCACGCACTCCTGCATCCAATTTACACTCACAATCACACCACACATATAAGAGACTGTTCAAACACTTAACTTTTGTGAAGTATATGTTAATTACATTTTGTTTCTGCTGTTACCAAGCCTTGATACCTTCTTTGTTGAGTCTGGCTTTGACTTTGTTCTTGTTTTTGACCTCGTCTTTTTGCCTTGCCGTGTTCGGACTGTTTGCCTGATCGCCTGACCTCTGCCTGTCTTTGTTTATTGATTTCTGCCTGTTCCTTTGGACTTGTACTTCTTGTATTAAACTACCTAACCTGCACTTGCTTCCGTCTCAGCCTACATTACATGACAAAGTGTCTCTTGTGTCTGTCCTTTACTGTTGGAATATAATAACTGCAGTTTTAAATTTGGATTGTTTACTTATGTACTTCAAACATTTATTGACAGAGTTATTCAGCTGCCATTAGACTTTCATTACACATGAGCTTAAAGTAAACAGGATTTCTGTTGTTTTTATCATAACAGAGAAACAAGTCAATATTATTGTCTGAGGTAATTACACATACACATACCCAGGCACTGTGTAGACAGTGGATTAAAAAATGTTTGAGTAGCCCTTTCATAACACAAGCTCTATTATTTTATTTTCATTGTATTGAATTTATGATTATTAAATAATAATCATAAATTCAATACAATAAAAAATAAAATAATATAACTTTTAATATTGTTATTATTAGTAGTAGTAATAGTAGGTAGTACTGGGAAGTAGTAGTAGTAGTTGTAGTAGAGGTAGGAGTAGTAGCAGTAGTAGAGGTAGGAGTGGTGGTAGTAGTAGGAGGAGGAGTAGTAGTAGTTGTAGTAGTAGTTGTAGTAGAGGTAGTAGTAGGAGGAGGAGGAGGAGGAGGAGGAGGAGTGGTAGTAGAAGTAGTAGTAGTAGTAGTAGTAGTAGTTGTAGTAGAGGTAGGAGTGGTAGTAGTAGTAGTAGTAGTTGTTGTAGTAGTAGAGGTAGGAGTGGTAGTAGTAGTAGTAGGAGTGGTAGTAGTTGTAGTAGTAGTTGTAGTAGTAGAGGTAGGAGTGGTAGTAGTAGGAGTAGGAGTGGGAGTAGTAGTAGTTGTAGTAGTTGTAGTAGAGGTAGGAGTGGTAGTAGTTGTAGTAGTAGAGGTAGGAGTAGTAGTAGGAGTAGTAGGTAGTTCTGGGTACTAGTGGTAGAAGTAGGAGTAGTAGGTAGTTATGGGTACTAGCGGTAGAAGTAGGAGTAGTAGGTAGTTATGGGTACTAGCGGTAGAATTAGGAGTAGTAGGTAGTTATGGGTACTAGCGGAAGAATTAGGAGTAGTAGGTAGTTATGGCTACTAGCGGTAGAAGTAGGAGTAGTAGGTAGTACTGGGTAGTAGTAGTAGTAGTAGTAGTAGTTATTTTTTCAGGATATCTAATAATTGCTATAGGTATTTAATGTCATATTTATAAGCCACCACCACTAGGTGTTCACATTATGTCACATTATGTGTATCCGTAAGTCTGTCCATCCAAGATTCTAATTATTGTGATATCTCAGTGGTTGAATGTTTGTAGGATTTATATGGAATTATCGTTGTAATGACCAGATGAACTGACTATATTTTGGAATTGATCCAAACATAGTCAAGGTCACAGCAAGTTCAAATGACTGAACCAATAAGCCATAACATTAAAACCACCTGCCAAATATTGTGTAGGTCCCCCTTGTCGAACTTGTTTGTCCAGCACATCCTACAGATGCTCGATCGGATTAAGATCTGGGGAATTTGGAGGCCAAGTCAACACCTTGAACTCTTTGTTCAAGTAAGGTGTTTATTGAACTCAATAAAATAAGTTTTACTGAGCATCTTGCAAAACTAGCCACGGTTCTTCTGAAGACTTTGACTGTCGCACTTGCTTCTAATTTTTGCAGCACTGAAAAGTGGTCTCTTACCATTTAATATGCTGCTTTCTTTACTGACATACAAACATTTTTCTGTAACATTTCATTTCATGCTGGAAAACTAATGTTTGGAAATCTAAAACGTTTGAATGTTTTTATACTGACTTGATAATGTAGAAGTCATAAAATAAAAATCTATAACAAAGTTTGTACAAAAAAAAAAAAAATAGGAAGCCTAAGACTTTTATACAGGACTGTGTGTGTATATATATATATATATATATATATATATATATATATATATATATATATATATATATATATATATATAAACTGACACAATGGTATCTTGCAACTCTTAGCCTGAACTCTCATCTCTTAGACATTGGATACTTTATTTTCTCTTTTTTTCTTTTCTTTTACACAGTACACAGTATATAGAGCTAGAATTAATAAACACTGAGTGCTGTTGCCATGGAACTCCAAATACTGAACTGAACTGCAAATAAAAATAAAAGGAGGAATGTGGCAGATCAAACATATCCACTACCACTATAGATTCCAATAATGAATGCCTCTACTTTCCCAGTGAGGAGCTGAGATGGATGTCCTTGCAATCAAAAGTGTTTTGGTGTTAAGTACAAGTGAAATAGTGTGCTGCTTGCACAATATATTATAATGACTTTCAGCTACTCTCCATGTCAGTATGCGATAAGAGATAACAGGAGCAAATCGCAACTGACATTGCTTATTGTCAATAAAAAATATATATTGTCGTCAATAAAATCAATCAATAAAAAATATATATTGGCGTTTACAAGGATATTTGGGTGTAATGGATAAGCCATGTCTAAAATGACTTAACCCCAGACCACCATCCTCTTTTCTCCTCTAAAAGAGTCCAGTTTGAGTCATTTACACTTCCTGACAAATTTACACAAGGCTTACTCCAGCAGTCAAGTGGGGGAGATAGATTGACAAAATTTATCCTTGGCAAGACATTCATTTTGATCATAGAAATTAGAGCTTGGATAGAAGTGAGAAGACTAATCCATTTATCCAAAAATCCATCACTACTTCACTCAGAGCTTCTGTATAATCATATTTTACAATGTGATTTAACAAAAACGAAAAATTTGATTCCTAAATATTTAAAAAGCTTTACGATGGCAACATTAACAAGAGTAGTTAACTCCTTAGTGGGATGGGAAGATCAGCTGGACCGATTCATTTTTATTCCTGGTCAACACATAAATCCTTCACAGATGGGCAAAAGATGAAATGTAAACAGTGGAGGATTTTCCAAAAATCACATTTCTGCCTTCTCTTGTATTTAAATTCAACTCCAGGAATCAGTGAGCCACGTCACAGCCAGCACAGTGAACAACCACAAATTTAACCCAGAATTCTCAGTCATACCATACACTAAAGCCATGTCACTTGACCTGTCACATGACCCTTCTTCTCAACTGTTTGGTAGAGCACATTTTGAGTCACTACATCTTATTGAAGAATGTGTTGAACTTAACCCAGCCTGATTGAACCGTTTCTACAACTCGATTTAGGTATGTTATGCTTAAAAAATTCACTAAATGTTGCTTTGTCATGAAATAGTGTGAAAAAACCTTTTCAGTTGGCCTCTTTACAGGACGTTAGCAACAAGAAAGTCACTCCAGACATCTGCCTCTGCGTTTTATTTGACTTTTTCCTAAAAGTTTTTGGTATCTGGTAAATGTATTTATACTTTCACCATGAAGTGAACCTATACTAAAAAAAAAAGGCCATATATTAGGCCTAAAAGTCACCTATACAAAAAAACAACAACAACAACAAAAAAAAACCTGTGAGGTCTGTTAAAAAAATTCAACATTGATTGTTGTTATTTCCCTAAGGAAATAAAAAAATGCAAAGGAAACAATTTTCCATGGATTTTTTCTTAGTGAGGATGTTAAAGTTAAAACAACTTTTAAGTTTCAAAATAAATGGTAAATGTAACTCTACGTGTTCAACGAAAATGCTGAATATACATCTAAATGTGAAACTATAAATCTAATTGTTAAATGTAGCAGTTAAACATATTGTTCACATGCTAACTGTCCCCTCCATCTCCGAGCTGTGTCAGTGGGAAACTATTACCATTTAACATTTACATTTAGAGTTAACATGAGGTTTATAGTTAACATTCAGATTTAACACTTAGATTTATATTTTAAATTTACACATGAATCAAATGTATCAATGGCCTTGCATGTTCAAACTGTAAGAGAAAAGAGTATTCGACGTTTTACATTTGCCGCTCTATACACTTGTGAGAATTTCTCCCCTTGTTACTATGAGCTACAGGCAAGAAACAAAAAACATCCGATAAATTGACCTGATATTAATCTGGCTATTTCTCATGATAAGCATCGTTTTAAAGATTTATGATTCTCATTATTGTTTAGCAACAGTCCCCAAAGAAAATAACGACCCTTAAATTTAGAGGCTAAACTACCATATTTGAGATTTAAAGCTATAATATGAAAGAGATTTAAAGTATTAATAATTGGGAGAGCATAGGAGAGACGGAAGAGATGTAAAAATTCAACAACTTCAAACTTCACACAACCCTTAAAAACCTTTATAAAAGAATACCAAAACCCCAGTGTGTGTGTGTGTGTGTGTGTTTATACTTGTTGTTTCTGTCTGGTCCTCTTAGCGTGCTCTCTCTCCTGCTCCTCTTTCTGTCGTTCCTTCTCCTCCTCCTGCCAGCGTGATGCTATAGCCGCCTCCATCTGTGCCACCTCTTCCTGCTGCTCATGCCACTGCTGCAGCTACACACACACACACATACACACACACACACACAGACACACACACAATATCCATATTAAATTACTGACTGTAGAGTATCATTGTCTTTTCCAAATGACGCTGGTACGACGGATCTACCTTCTTGGTGCATCTTTGGGGTATACAGTTTGAGACTACAGTTCTTTATTCACACAGAATGTGTGTCAGTTTTGTGCTACAGTAGCTCTTCTGTGGGTTCGGACCAGACGAGCTAGCCTTTGCTCCCCATGCACATCAGTGAGGCTTGGGCGCCCATGACCCTGTCACTGGTTCACCAGTTGGCCTTCCTTGGACCACTTTTGGTATGTACTAACCACTGAATACTGAGAACACCCTACAAGACCTGCTGTTTTGGAGATGCACTGACCCAGTCGTCTAGCCATCACAATTTGGCCCTTGTCAAAGTCGCTCAGATTCTTATGCTTGCCCATTTTTCCTGCTTCCAACACAACTGTCCACTTGCTGCCTAATATATCCCACCCTTTGACAGGTGCTATTGTAACGAGATAATCAACGTTGTTCACGTCACCTGTCAGTGGTTTTAATGTTATGGCTGATAAACACTCTCCACTTTTATACACAATAAATGAATGGCAGGTGGGTTTAGCAGCTGTCTTCTGGTAATGCAAGAAGCACTGAAGCGGTGAGTTTCAAACTTGCAAACTGATATTCATCAGCAGAGTTTAGTAAATACACCCCCCACCCCACCACCACCACCACCACACACCACACACACACACACACATTAACACCTCTGTAGCTGAAGCATCCTCGTCCCTGGGGTTCTGCAGAGGCAATCAACACCTCTTTAAACAGGCCAGGGGCTTCACAGTTACGGAACGGGTCAGTGGCAACGTTCACACGTGTTAACTCACATTACGCATTTCAATTAACTGTGTCTCTGTGTTTAAATGGACTGCACGGTAAGGCAGGAATTTCAAGTGTTTTTATTACACATCCTGCTTGGGAAGTACAAAGACAGATTCACACTCCAGTGTGATTAACCACGCTTCTTTTAGAAAGTGAAATATTTCCATTTTCCTAAGTGATTGGCACAATAAAATGATTATCAGGTGCTAACGTGACTAACACATTGCACGAACAATGAGCGACTTCTGGCATTATAACTGATAGATAAATGTTTCCACATTTAATTTGAACACATTTCTTGAAGTTAAACCAAATGAACATTTTGACTGGCAGTGTATATATTATTCGATTCAATACAATTCAATTCAATTTTATTTGTATAGCGCTTTTTACAATGGACATTGTCTCAAAGCAGCTTTACAGAAACATATAAACACAGGATAGAGATTTTAAGTGTGTGGATTAATCCCTATTGAGCGAGCCGGTGGTGACGGTGGCGAGGAAAAACTCCCTAAGATGATATGAGGAAGAAACCTTGAGAGGAACCAGACTCAGAAGGGAACCCGTCCTCATCTGGGTCACAAAGGATAGTGTGAAAGTAAAAGAAAGTTCATTATGGTTTGTACATGAAGTCTTTGTTGAACTAGTCCACTGTTCACCAAAGGAGACCTGAGTGCAAAACTATTATCAGTCTTTAATAGCCGATGAAGTCATTCTATACAGAAAATATCACTTAGCTGCAATACCAGTCCTCCTTCTCTGCACTGAATCACTGTCTGTAAACAAAACATAAACCTGCTTTTAAAATTGCTGATTTTAAAGTGCCATGCTTTCCTACAGCAATTATCACTGTAAATGGGTTTGTTTGCAAGTGCAGTGGGGTTCAACAGTCTGACTATTTTCATTATATGTTATTTTACTGTCAACAACTTGAGTGCAAATTAGAATCTATTTACATTAATTTCTTAATATTGGGTACGTCCCCTTTCTGCTTTAATGACAGCGTGCACTCGAGCTGGCATGGACGCCACAAGATTGTGCAAAACCTTATCATCCATTTTAGATCAAGATCCATCAGCATGTTGTCTGACTGAACACATGCTTCAATAGAAGAGCTTAGACATGAGGAAAATCTGACTTTCTGTACAAAGCAGTTAACATGGTCAATATCATACATTTGTTTACATTGAAATAGGGATCTAGAAATAGTGCAGAATCTAGAACAATAAATATTCAACGTATTAAACATTTACTTTCTTTGTTTTCAATATTTCAAAATGATGCAACATTATGTTTATTTCCAATTTTCCATGAAGAAGAAAATCCTAGATTTTCAATGTGGTCTAAGACTTTTGGACCCCACTGTATGCATCCATGTGAATGTTTTACTTAATTGCTTTAAAATATATGAGAGAAAATGACTAGATTGTGCATGTATAAATTTGTGCACTGTAAAACCGGATAGTTCATTTAACTCAAAAAAATTGAGGAAACTAATTACTTTTTAATTATTTTTTAAGTTGATAAATCAATTTCTTTAAGCCAAATACACTTAAATATAACAAAAATTTAACTCAAACTTGATATATTTAAGTGTATTTGGCTTAAAGAAATTGATTTATCAACTTAAAAAATTTTGAGGTAATTAGTTTCCTCAAATTTTTTGAGTTAAATTAACTTATCCGGTTTTACAGTGTGGTATGTAAAAGATTTATTTGACAAAAGGTGTATTATTAAAAAAAAAAAAAAAGCTGTTGTAGCCTGAGCTATCTTAGGAGTGTATAAGCAACTAAACTGAACGATATATTATAGATGAGTCAATGGGGTTTTATTTACATTTTCAAATAATAATTAAGAAAAATCTAATGTTGCTCTGTACAGAACATCAAGACCCAGTTTTTATCTGGCAATTCTGTGATTTATAAAACAATGAAGTTTTACCCTTCATACGTGTGAAAGTAAATACGACTTTTCAACTTTACATGTTTATACTTTTATGCAATATTTTTGCAAAAGTTTTGTACATGTAAATAAATTCTGTATAGCAAAGATGCCTTCAAAAAGAATTAAAACAAATGTTTTTAATTGTAAAAAAAACAAACAAACAACAACAACAAAAAAAACTATAATAAAGTCCAGTAAACAGTGACAAATTAAACAAAGTCAATATTTGTGACAATGTGACAATCCCTTATCCTTTAGCTGGTAAATTTTACTGATATGTAAAATGTTTTTCTTCTGACTACATAACGTAGAAATCCTAAAATAAACATCTGAGACAAAATTTGTATTTAAAAAAAAAAAAAATTGGGTGCAGACTTTTGTACAGTACTGTATATGTAGTGGCTTAGAAGTCAGATAGAACCATATAATTCCAAGGTTGTGGAATCCTTAAGGCTTTCTTTGCTTCTCATTTTTGTTTAGAACGCTAATAAAAGGGTTTACCTATAAGAAAGAGTTTCCCTTTAGAAAACTACAAACTCTTAACTATACAAAGAACTCTTGATGAGACACGAAGGATCACAAAGCTTCTTTCTCAATTAAGAAGCCAGAAACCAGAAGCCAAAATTGCCCAAGCTCTGCCTGCTAGGAAGTGAATCTTCACTCCAGTCTCAGCTGTCTAATCGACTGAAACAGATATTTGGCTCCGTTCAAACTGCCCTCAATTCTAATGTTTCCTAGTTGCTGTCTTTGAAAAGCATTCCCATATGATGGGTGATGCTGCCACCACCATGTTTCACTGTGTGGATATTATTCTCAGGCTGATAAGCAATGTCGGTTTTCACCACACAGTTTGTTGTCTACAGCATGCCTTTCAGCAAACATTTCTTTTTCTTTCTTTCAGCAATGTCTTTTTTTTTTTCACCACTGTTGTCCCACAATTTATCACACCTCTCCTCTAGATCGCTACAGAATTGTAAATGTGCCATATCTATTCTGTTTACTTAATGAATAATTGAATGGTGCCAGATCGTGAAAGATGGAGAGCCAACAAAAGACTGTAAAGATTGCGAATCTGTTTTTAGAGGATTTAAACCTAACGTAAATGAATCACATGAAAATGTATCACTTGAATATGAATCACATGAAAATGAATCACATGTAAAGGAATCATACGAAAATGAATCACATGAAAATGTATCACTTGAATATGAATCTCATGAATATGAATCTCATATAAAATGAATCACATGTAAATGAATCATACGTAAATGAATCACATGTAAATGAATCACATGTAAATGAACCATATGAAAATTAATAAATAAATTAAAGACAAAAGACTGTAAAGATTGTTAGGATACATGGTGGGAAAGTAAAGTCTCCAATGTGTCTACTGTATTCTTCTGGCTGAAACAGTGATTATGTTTATACAACTACACAAATTATTCAAATGAAGACAGTTATCAGGAAAAAAAAACCCCAGCTTTACTTGTTTTGCAGGAAAAGCAATATTATGATAATATTGTAAATTGCAGTAAAAAGTGTGTGTGTGTGTGGGAGGGAAGTTAGGATAATATGAAAATGTAACTTTGCACATGCCTAATCAGTATATAAGTAAACTCTCTGGCTCTATCACTGATCTAGAAATCATTATGCAGGCATGTCACCCATGCCAGTGTGTGTATGCTTTTATGTGACAGTTCCTTAATGACAGAGCGAGGAAGCAGACTGAGCAATCCGTTCAGTGGCTCTGACGAGAGACATTAACACCTCTGACTTCACACTTCCACAGAGGAAAAGCTTGATGTGTTCTCAGCAACAGATTGTCATCAAACACACATTTGTGAAGCGGTTGCGTGGGTGCCACGGCGCACAGAGTGATAGTCGGTGTGAGAGACAGAAAGCAAACCTCACTTCAGTTCCATCTGATGAGAAGAAAAATTACACACGAACACTACAGTCTAAACACAACCCAGCTATGTATGTTAACAAAGAGCATTTCATCAGATCAGTACTCATTTTGCTGCAGTGATTCTTCATGTACTTGCTGTTTTACAGATGTGTGTTTTTTTTTGTTTTTGTATAACAGAAAAGCTAAAGCAGAAAAGTCATAGCTGAAAGGGAGGAAAAAGTACGGAGAGGGTAACTGGCCCAATAATTGCACCATCAATCACAATCCTCTCTGGCCCAGATAAGACAATACTGCCAGATGATAGGAACCAGAATAATGTTCCACTAACACACACACACACACACACTCTCTCTCTTTTTAAATACTTGAGAAGGAAAACTATGTTAATTCTGCTCATTATAATTATGTGCTGCTATGAAGGCATATTTATTGGCCCACTGTAGCATTTGCTCACTAGCAGTTTCAGGTTCAGACTGAGGTTGATATACATTATATGGCCTATGTGGACACCTGACCATCACATCCACATGTGATTCTTCCTCTACACTACTGCCACAAAGTTGGAAGCACACAATTGTATAAGATGTTGTTGTGTGCTGTAGCATTACAATTTCCCATCACTGGAATGAAGAGGCCCCAAGCTGTTCCAGCATGACAATGTCCTTGTGCACAAAGCGAGCTCCATAAAGATATACGTCTCATACTCATCCAGGCCACCCCATACACCCGCAACGATGTTTTTAAACCACTGGCAACCCTAAATTAAATTTTTATACACAGTATGGTCATCCCATAAAAACATAAACAAGTAACCTAGTGGTAGTGAAGCAGTCCTAATTTATATCCATTTACATGGTCTGCACTTATATAGCACTTTTTTAACCTTAGCAGTTCCAAAGCGTTTCTCATTCACCCATTCAGATACACACACTCACACACCAACGGTAGCAGAGCTGCCATGCAAGGCGCTAACTTGCCATCAGGAGCAACTTGGGGGTCAGTGTCTTGCCCAAGGACACTTCAGCATGTGGAGTCACGTGGGCCGGGAATCGAACCACCAACCCTACGATCAGTGGACAACCCACTCTACCACCTGAGCCACAGCCACCACATGGTTATGCCAAGCGTTTAACAAACACCAGAAGTGCAAAGCTGCCAGTAACTCTCTACATTTCACTCACAAAAGTACATTAAATGCAGAAGAGATGTAAACAAAAGACACTTTTTTTGTTACCATTTTTCATGTACCTGTCACTTCTTTACCAGGTCTACTGCTATAAACACCGATCGGTTACACCGATAACCGATTATTCAGAGTGATATCAGCCGATGCCGATATCTATACCGATAGTTTGGTGGTTCTGCCTTTTATACCTTCTATTAAATTAATAATAATTAATTCCACAATATTGAATGCCAAATTCAGAACGGATCTCTTGAGTATAATATAATATATAATAACATGAATGAACCATAATCATAAATGCATAATATAAAATAATAAAGAATTAATTAATTAAAACAGCAGGGCAGTGGGCCGAATCAGTCATCAGGCCACTGGGAATTCTCCGGGTGCTACTTATGGCCAGTCCAGCCCTGATCTTAATCCTAATCTCAGCTGTTTAATTGACTAAAATAGGTATTTGGCTCCATTCATGACTCCTAATCCTGCTATTCCCTAGTTGCCATTAAATGATACTGCCACCACCATGCTTCACTGCATAGACCTTAGGGTGATAAGCAATGTTTGTTTTCACCACACAGAACCATGTTTGTTGTCTGCAACATGCTTTTCATCAAAGATTTTTTCTTTTTTTAGTAATGTCTTTCTTCTCACCATTGTTCCATAAAAAGTTGTCCCACAGTTTCTTGCATCTCTTCTCTGGCTCTCTAGAGAGTTGTGGATCAATTTTTAATAAATAATTTAATGGTGGCTTTTGGTGGGAAATTAAACATTTAGTATGTTTTTTCACAA
Source organism: Ictalurus furcatus (assembly GCF_023375685.1). Taxonomy (NCBI): domain Eukaryota; kingdom Metazoa; phylum Chordata; class Actinopteri; order Siluriformes; family Ictaluridae; genus Ictalurus; species Ictalurus furcatus. The sequence continues at coordinate 28,438,602 of NC_071260.1, forward strand.
TCGAACACCACCTGCTGGGGGGACACAATGGCTACGGGGTTGGGGGTTTGAATCCTGCCTCCACCCTGTGTGCGTAGAGTTCTCATGTTCTCCCTGTGCTTCTCAGGTTTCCTCCGGGTACTCGGGTTTCCTGCACCAATCCAAAGACATGCGTTATAGGTTGGCATTGCCAAATTGTCCATAATGTGTGAATGTCTGTGAGATTGTGTCCTGTGATGGATTGGCACAGTGTCCAAGGTGTTACCCACCTTGTACCCCAGGTGTCCTGGGATAGGCTCCAGACTACCCTGTGTAGGATAAGCGGTATGGAAAATGGATGGATGGATGCATGGACTACCTGGTGCTTCAGAGAAACAAAGGGTTTGATGTACAAATACAGTAACTGATTAATTTGCCTTTAATACTGTGAATCATAATTCACAAGTTATTGTAATGATTCAGCGGTGGATGCAAAATAATAAAACAAAATAAACAAAGACAGGACAAGAATCAGAAGATTAGCACAAAACTAGAACTGAGAGCAAGACAAGGATACAGAAAGGAGAACTCAACAGCAACACAGACTTGCGATAACAAATGCTAAGCATCTAAACACAAAACCTATAAAGGGGAACTAATCATGGAGAACACACAAATGAGGAAGAAATTCAAAAATATGTGGACGTGACGGTTATGGTCTGACCCGGTTCGTGTCGTGTCTATAAGATCCTACCACATAGCATGGAGAGGTTCAGTGTAATCACCTCACAATCTTACTAATGGAGTGCCTCAGGGTTCAGTTCTTGGTCAACACTTATTTTCCCTTAACACTTAATCACTGGGTTCTGCTATCAGGTGTCATGGCTTCTCTTATCACTGCTACAGTGATAACACACCACTATATTTCTGCTTTCCCCCAGGGAAGGGTTACAAAGCTATTTCAAAGGTTCTGGGACTCCAAAGAACCACAGTGAGAGCCATTGTCTCCAAATGGAAAAACTTCGCACAGTAGTGAACCTTTCCAGAAGTGTCTGACCTTCCAAAATTCCTCCAAGAGAACAGCAACCACTCATCCAAGAAGTCACAAAAGAGCCAAGGACAACATCAAAGGAATTACAGGTCTCTCTTGTATCAATAAAGGTCACTGTTCAAGACTCCACTATCAGAAAGACACTGGGCAAAAATGGCATCCATGGAAGAGTGGCTAGGTGAAAACCACTGATAACCCAGAAGCTCATCTAAATTTTGCCAAAATTTTGCCCTTGATGATCCTCAAACCTTTTGGGAGAATGTTCTGTGAGTCGAAATTGGAACTGTTTGGATGACGGTGGTCCCGTTACATCTGGTGAAAACCAAACAGAGAACTCCACAAAAAGAACATCATACCTACGGTCAAGCATGGTGGTGGAGGTGTGATGGTGCTGGTGATGGTGTGAGGATGCTTTGGTGCTTCAGGGCCTGGGCAACTTGCAATAATTGAGGGAAACATGAATTCTGCTCTCTACCAGAAAATCCTTAAGGAGAATGTCTGGTCTTCAGTCCGTAAAATTGAAACTCAAGCGCAACTGGATTATGCAGCAAAACAATGATCCAAAGCATAGGAGTAAATATTAGTCCATAAATAAGTGAAAGAATGATCTCCTGTTGTCAGAAGCGCTTGGTTGCAGTTATTGACGCTAAAGGTGGGCCATATCTAAGGGGGCAATTAATTTTTCACATTGGTGATAGGTGTTGGATAACGTTTGTTACTTCAATAAAAAATAAATGAATAAAAAAAATTACTGTGTGTTTACTCAGGTTGCCTTTGTTTTATGTTGTATTTTGTTTGAAGACCTATTTCTTATGACATATGCAGTCATGTTAAAAAATAAGTACACCCCATGGAAACTGTTTGCTTTTTTGACAACCCTTGGCCTCAGAAGCTAGTATTGCCCCCTTTAGCAGAAATAACTTCTTGTAGGCATTTTGCATAATTGTCCACCAGGCTTGCTGATATTTTTGACCACTTTTCATACAATATTCTTTCAGTTGCATGATGTTTGAGGGTTTTCTTGCATGTACTGGCCATTTCAAATCCCCCCCCCACAACATTTCAATGGGATTCAAATCCGGGCTTTGACTAGACCATTCCATAAACCTCCATTTCTTCTTTTTGAGCCATTCCTTGGTGAAATTGCTAGTGTGCTTAGGATCTTTATCCTGTTGAAAGGTCCACTTTCGGTTCAACTTCAACTTTCGGACAGATGACGTCATATTATCTTCAACCACTCTCTGATATGATGCAGAATTCATAGTTGAATCAATGAATGCAAGCTGTCCAGTCCCTGAGCAAGCGAAGCAACCCCAAACCATTACATGTCCACCACCGTGCTTCACAGATGGTATGAGTTGCAGCTCCTGAAAATCTGTCTTCGGTCTGCGCCAAACATGTCTGCTTTTACTGTGGCCAAACAACTCCATCTTCGATTTGTTTGTCTAGAGCGCATTGTTCCAAAAGGCCTGGTCTTTGCCTATATGCTCATTGGCAAACTGTAGTCTTGCTCTAGTGTTCTTTTTAGACAGCAAAGGCTTTTTTCCTGGCACGCCTCCCATGCAGGTCAAATTTGTGCAATCTCTTTCTGATTGCAGATGTAGGCACTTTGACACCAACAGCTGCATGACTTACTAGCAAATCCTGTGATGAAATTTTGGGGTTCTTGGAGACTTCTTTTTTGCATCAGATGGACTCATCTTAGGGTGAATTTGCCGGGACGACCAGTCCTGGACAAATCGGCAGTCGTTTGAAATCTGCCCCATTTGTAGATGATTTTCCTTACAGTGGAATGATGCATTTCAAAGCATTTCGAGATCTTTTTAAATCCCTTGCTAGACTCATAGACATCCACAACCTTTTATCTGAAGGCCTTACAGAACTCTTTAGATCTTGGCATGATGACACCACACACATCAATAGCAAAGGGAACTGTCTTATAAATAAGACAGTTTCAAACTTGACATTAATTTGAAATCATAAAGGTTTTAGTATAAAATTGTGCCTGTTAATTGTGCTTCAAGTTGCAACCTGCTTGTACTGCACGTTGCTTTGTGTTCACTAAAGCAGTTTTCTAGAATTAACCTGTTATTCGTATTAATTATGTGGTTTAATAAAATATTTTTTAAATGAGAAACCGAATAGCAGGAATTGAAATACCACACCGTGGGCTGGAAGTTCTGCTGCTCTCTGTATTGTTCTTCAGTGTGGCTTTAAAACCACATGAATACTTTACTACTAATGAAATCTGTACAAAATTTGTACATGCAGGAACAGTCTCAGCAGCAGCACTTTTTTTTTCACACTCTGCTGCACGCGCACACACACACACACACACACACACACACACACACCTACTTCAGCTCCTTTTGGATCTATAATAGCTTTCCTTTGAGTCTAAAGAGTGAGAAACCAAAAAGAGACTTTAAAAACGCAAAACTTTGTTCCACTTGGGAGCAGATACAAAACTGTTAAAAAAAAAAAAAAGCTCAAAACAACTGTGAGGGACAGAGAACACGAGAAAGAGAGAGAGAGAGAGAGAGAGAGAAAGAGAGAGAGAAGAAAGAGTGTTTCTGGGTCTAGAGGGACCTTGAGTGACACTGCAGAACACATTCTTTTTCATCACTATTATTTGTGTCTCAGATGCCTACAAGTGCCAGTGACAGGAGGAGAGGTACTCGGTTTCAAAAGCAAACACCTCCAAACAGACAGATTAACTTGCCCAGCAGTTGTCTTCTTTTTACACTCTCTGGTGGCCCCAGTCATGTTTGATAAACTCCGCTCATATCTGTGGGGTTTATCCTTTGGAAGCCCATCCACATTTCTCAGTACCAAGAATGTGAAAAGCAAACTTGGCCCTGCTCATCAGTGAGCCGTACTCATAGATTGCACAGTGATTCGACGAGGCGAGGATGTCAAAACGATCACTAGGGACAATCCTCAAGACTCACCTTTCCTTTGCTGTAATAGATAATGTAACCTGGATATTGCAGAGCTAACTTGCCATCGGGAGCAACTTGGGGTTCAGTGTCTTGCCCAAGGAGTCATGTGGGCCGGGAATCGAATCGCCAACCCTACGATTATTGGACAACCCTCTCTACCACCTGAGCCACAGCCGCCCTGTCACGTGACATACAATGCGCTGCATTCTGCCTTTTTTTATTCAGACAGCTCTTCCGCAACAGTCCCGTTGCCTTATGGGATAGCACAGCATCCATTGGTTCCCTACTGCAGAATCTCAGTGGAAGCAGTAGGTCGTTTCTCGCTACTGTTTTATTAATACTGAGAATTCGGACTTACTACTCCTTTGGCGTACTACTTTTCGCCTATTGTATAGTAATAGGAATATTCGGACGCAACCTATGATGCTGATACTGAACATCCTTTCAACAGACACAGTACTGTTTGACTTCCTGCCAAGGTTTCTTCCTCGTGCCATCTCAGGGAGGTTTTTTTTCTTGCCACTGTCACCTCTAGCTTGCTCATTATGGATCTAAATTTGCTGCCAAATTTATGTAAAGCTACTTTGTGACCATTTCTATTGTTAAAGTGTACCGATTATGGTTTTTCAAATATTACCTTTCATGTAGAGTGTTATAGAGCTGTTTGTGAATGTAAAAAATCTGCAAAAGTCTTTCAAAAATCAAAGCGCATGACAAACGGAGTTATCGACTCCCAAAAGAAGGAATCGATTCTGAACAGCTGAAACGAGTCGTTAGTGATTCCAGACTTTACTTCCTGTACAAACCCACGTAGGTTTGTGAAAAAAAATCCCGGATCTGGTCTTCATCGGCTGCTCGCGAACAGATGGAGCTGAAACTCGTTACGGTAGTGGGCGTTTCCTTTTTGAAACACGCTGACAGTGGTAGACCAATCACAACAGACTGGGACATCTGACCAATCAGAGCAGAGTATGCTCTCTGAAAGGAGGAGTTTAGAATGAATCCTTTAGAATGGACCATTTAACGAGTCGTTTGTGACACTGGGGGGGGGGGGGGGGAAGGTAATGCTGCAGTTTAAATTATGAACACATTAAAGTGTTTTTTGATCTTGGATGCATGTAAATCTATTGTATGAGACCTTTAAAACAAAATTAGGCACGTTTCAAAACCATAATAGGTGCGCTTTAAAAGCATCATACGTCATGTTCAGTGGGGTTCTTTTGTGATGGCTCACCATTCAGACACCAGCAGAAAGTTGCACAGTCATTACTCAGTTAAACATTGAAGCAAGAAATAGAGACAAGGGTTGCAATCCGATGATCAGTGAAAACATGGGTTTCCATTTGGAGACAAATAAAAGTCAAGCTCATTTCATTAATCCTTTCAAGAAAAAAACAACAACACCAAATCGCATCACACACTGATCAGGAAGGTTACAGACATAAATTAGGCCACTCAATTGAAGTAATTATTCTAATTACACTAGCATTAAAGTAATAGCAATTACTCTAATGATGCTTGCTGACAACAGGGTTCTACATCTATCTCACCCTGTTCTCAACCAGCCCACCTGCTCTAATTGGCCCTCGCAAATAATGACAAAGAGTTGTACATCATGAACCGATGCTGAGTCCATGTTGATGTGGGCGCAGTAAGGGCTCATAGAGGATGCTCTTGAGCACCCTGTTAAAGTCTAAAACAAGAAATAGGACACTCTATGGCCTTGTCAACCTCACGGTATACCCTAACAAGGATTGTGAAGCCACAAATGTGCCGTTTGAGACAGAGCCATAGCCCTGCTCCATCTCTACCCTAACCACATAAATGTGATAAATGACTTTACTCTGTTGAGATCAATGCATTACTGTTACTGCACCCATATTGCTGCTGTTAGCAAATGTGAGAAGGATCAAAACAGTACAAACAGCTTTGCCTTTGCGTAGGCTTCCTTAAAGGAAAAAAAAAAAGAAAAAAACACTAATGTGTATTTAATTGTAACTCATTTGTAACTATTGAATAAACTCATTTGTAATGATCAAGATGGGAGATAAGGCATATAATGAGTGCATCTTAAAGAGATTGATTCCAGTGGAGCACAGAAAAAAGGGGTTTAGTCACAGAAGACGCTCAGCGATTGAGCCTGGGTGTGACTGGAGAGGTAATGACGAGTCATATTCAAGTGCTTCATTTATTCAATGCTGTGACAGAAATAATTATCCTTTTAAAAGCAAAGAATGATTCACTGACACTTGAATACCTCAGCCTTATTTATAGTTGTGGACAGTATTCATGAACACTACAAAAGAATACTTTAAGAAGTCGAGGCTAGACGGGGATAAGGAGGATAAGAGGATAGAAGGATAAGTCGTGAATGTCTTTCTGAATAATAAACATTCCAAAGCTTTACCACTACAGCTACAGCTCCTGTCAGTACGTACACAATCCTTTACCTATCATTGTTATTATTGCCACAATAACCAAATTTGGATATGTAATCTGTTTTACCCATAGACACTTCGCTCTACACCTCATATGCAATCAAAAGCAACCAAACAAACAACAAAAAATCAGTTTGAAAATCCTGCTTCAGGCATCTTGAATAATAGATCGTCCCTCCACTCTAAACATCTGCTGCACATCGCCCATCTCCTCCTGAATGGCTAATCTCTCCACAATGCTTACCATAGGCCAAAAACACAATCATCATTCAATCATCAATCATCCCTCTATCAGCCGGCACAGCTGGCCAGAAAATGAGCAACCGTAGCTATAGTAACAATGCAAGAAATAATACAGAGTGGGAAAATGGAAACTCCTAATGGAGTCACAGTACTGAAAGCCTAAACTACTCAGCTTCAGTCGTGTGAAAAAAATAAGTAGACCCCATTGAAATGTTTGGCTTTAAATAAGACGGGTTCCACCTGCACTCCCTAAGCAGGTTCTAATCACTGGCACCAAATCTTGAACACCTGATTCTAATTACATGGATTTAAAGGTGTGATAAATGTAGGGATGTACTTACTTTTTCCATGTGACTGATCTGTTGTTGTTGGGGTTTTTTTTTTTGTTGTTGTTCATTTAAATTGTGAAAATGACTACAAAATTTGATATCATTTGATAGAGTGTATGACCTTTTTTTAATAGGCACTGTTTCAAAGAGGATCAAATGTTTGCTTGTCCAAATATGTAAACAGAAACAACAACAAGAAGAATTTCCATGGGGTGTACTTACTTTCTCACATGCGTGTATATTTATATAATGTCATTATACCTGTACATGAAAGCAGCAAGGCAGCTGTACATAACACAGAAATAAAACATGAAACAAGAAATATAAGAAAATAGACTGAATAAACACCGTAATAAAAGTTTATACAGAATTAGATTTATCTAATTAAAAACATGTCATTATCCTAAGTCCTAAAGACTGAATTTCACTAAATTGATTAAATCTTTTCCATCATTTTAGGGCTCTACATCAAAATGCCTTGCCAGTAAGTTCTATGACTCACAACAGACCTGCAGTCTGTATAAATCTATAACCTCAATAAACAAAGAGGACGGTAAAAGGTCACTAGTTCATTTAACCAGGAGGAAATGAACTAAACCATGATTTATATGTCAACAGCAGGATTTTACAATCAGTACAACATTTAATGGGTAGCCAGTGCTGGGGCATAAAACAGGTGTATTATAGACAAACAACAGGATTCAAATGTGACTCCAATATGAGAGATTATTTCTAGTATTCTCTGGACCAATGAGCAACACTGTAGTCTTGTTAACATTAAATAAAACAGCTACCACACAGTTACTAATTTTAAGCAGTATGTAAGCAATGTGTGTTGTGATAATTCCTCTAACTAAGAAAAGTACTGTGTATAATCAGCATTCTCATTGAAATGCAATTCACTTCAATCCAGTTTCATTTTTATAGCCCATTTTTGTCACAAAGAAGCTTGACAGAAACCCCAATGCAGATTTACTGTAGCTCACTTAATGAGCAAGCCAGAGGCAACAGTGACGAGGGAAAAACTCCGTGACATGACGAGGAAACACTGAGAGGAACCAGACTCAAAAGGGACCCATCATGTAGCAGGTAGGATCATGGGATATTGAGATTGTGCGATCATTACTCTTCTACAACTGTATAATGTAAAGTTAAGTAGTAAGTGTGTTTAAAGGATGTTCCGTATGAGCAGATTGTGAATATTAGTCCCAGGATGAGGAGATGGTGGCTTGACGGTTAAGGCTCTGGGTTACTGATCGGCAGGTCGGGGGTTCAAGCCCCAGCACTGTCAAGCTGCCGCTGTTGGGCCCTTGAGCAAGACCCTTAACCCTCTCTGCTCCAGGGGGCGCTGTATCATGGCTGACCCTGCGCTCTAACCCTGGCTTCATGACATGCTGGGGTATGCAAAGAAAAGAATTTCACTGTGCATATGTATATGTGATCAATAAAGACTCAATATTATCCATTGACGCAAAGGTGAGACTTTAAACTGTTACGGTTTTTTTTACAAGTAAATCTTTAGGTTTATCCACAAACATTCCATAATCCCGAATCCTTAATGAGGAAGCCGGAAGCTACATTTCTGTATGACTTAGACCAAGCAAGAGCCTGATCACTAATACTTTTTTCCAAGCCCATCTAACATGATATGGTATAACATGTTAAACCATAGGTCAGTCTCAGTCTTATAATATGTCCTGGACAGTGAAAGAAAATTGTTGAAATTATTACAGTGAAAAAATAAAATCAATATATCAGTGACTAAGTGGAGCAATGAGTTTAAAATTAGGCAATTTTTGCTTTCTAATTAGATAGCTTGTAACGGTCTAGCTCTGGGACCCCATCATGACTGAAACATTATATTTAATTAATGGTTATTTAATAATGGGTAATAGCTCTTTTACTGTTACAAAGGAAGTAAAGGATGTAAAATCACCGTGGCCAGCTTCTAACCACTCTTGAGGAACCTTGAGTAAATATAAGAATTAACAGAAGTGCGGCTATAGAGTAAGTGGAGATTATACAAAAACCTAGACAATTTATGTGATCCCAAGCCAGGCAACGAACTACAAACCATATCCAGCCAATAGACCATAACAGATATATGGGCACAGACAGAAACTGGGCAGTGGAAGATTGGGGGTGGGGGGTGGGGGGAGATAATAACTGGAAAAAATATTTTTCCAGTCGTCAACTGCCCAGAGTCTGTGCTCATGATAGCCTCAGATTATTGTTCTTGAAATGTGGGATTATATTTATATCCATAACTAGGAGAGAAATGGCTTAATTATGGGCATATGCATCAGATTTCATTCATGACTCAGTCAAACAGAGGATATTAAAGCATAAAAGAAGCCTTGGAGGAAATTAATCTGACATAGAAGAAGAAGTCCAAGTTTTAGATCCAAAATACGGGCTTCATCATTTTCCGTCTTTGCAGTAGGTACAAAATGATTTAACCCCCCCCCCCCCCCCAAATATTTAACCAGTCAGAGTATCTCTCTTTTGTATGGACAAAAACACAAATAAACGAATACAATTCTGCAGTGAAAATTTTTGTTCACTAATACCATAAGCTCTTAATTGACACCACTAATTATGGATTATCAAAGAGTGCATCAACACCAAGTTTTAAGAATTATATTCTTAGGACACATGATCCATGGGTCATCAGGCTAACTGGCTCTGGTTAACTGAAACCCAACATCAGCTCACTAATCTACTCACTAGTCACATAACATTGATTAAATTTACTAAAGTGGTAAATGAAAAACAGTTACATTAACACGTTAGTTTCTGTAAGATAAATAACATGTGTAATGCATTTCCTGATTGCCTGATATCTCAGTATGTGAGAAGTTTTCCCCAGCATGTTGAGCACTGCTCGAACATTTCACTTTTGAGTTCCTATACTTTTATTTATGTTCTAGTCCTGTCATTAGTTGACTACCCTAATGTGTGCACCTGTTCTGTGTTAAGCCTTTGATTGAGTTGTCTATTATTGCCCTCTTGTTTCTGTATATCTTTGTATTTTCTAGACTTGACCCTTCATATTGCTGTTTTCCCATTTTCTAATCATAAATTATCCTTATTCAATGTTGCCTTCCTGTGTTCTGACCCCCCACAATGGACAATGATTCATAGATTGCCCCCAAATAAACATATTAAGCATACACAACGTGCATCCTGTCACATGATCCTGTATAATACACATTTCCAAATTGAATTAAAGCAATGATTAAATACAGTTGTTATATATATTTTTTTCCCATTAACCATTTAAATAAGGTTTTATAATATTAGACCGGATTGAAAAAGTGTAAGAAGGGACTAAAAATATCAAGTACTATTTATTTCTTCCTAGTTCAGATTTTGAGTTAAAGAATTTCGGGGTTAGGGGTTTTATGCAGTACCAGTCCGAGATTGACACACACTGTTTGCTTTATGTGCACTAGGAGACTTCCATATTGCGACTGGAAACTGCAGACGCCATCACAGCAGATGGCCGGACATCTTTATCCACTCCAGCCTCAGTTAAAATTTGTGAGGCGGATGACTGAGATTCACATTCCCAAATCATAATGATTGATTGTGCTCTTTATAATGCCATCTGGAGTAGTGTTACATAATACACACATGGATTAAAGCATAGCCGTGCTTGCGAATAAAAAGCGGTGATGACAGTTCTGCCCTGTATTTTTGTCATCTTGGGAATTTTACGAACATAGACAACTACTAAACATACATAAGGGACTTATAAAACCACAAGACCTTGTTCAACGTGTTTAATACTTCCAGCTGTGCACCATGTAATAGGAGGTCAGTGTACTGTGTACTGTGTGTTGGTGTGTGTGTTACCTTTTGTCTAAGCTGTACACAGATGTGTTGCTGGTGTAATCTGTCACTCTGCAGGCTCTGCTCTTCATCATAGATGACCCTGGCATCCTCCAACAACCGCAGTGTCCTCAGCCGCAGAAATGCCTGCTCCCTGTGCCAACTCTCCAACAGCAGCCTCTCCTGCTCCACGCTGAACCTGTACCAGTCCCAGGTCCGCTCATGGGCACTCTGAAAACCACATACACACACACAAGTAGTCATGGATTATGGACTAGTTGAGGACTAGTGAAGTAAAGAAAGTTTTAAGCAGGAAGGACAGACGGTAATATGAAGCGAGAAGTCTTGTAGAGATGAAGAACAGAGATAATGCTGAGGACAGGAACAAAGAAAGGCACAGACCATCTCACATGGTTGCTGATGAATGTTTTAACATATATGTAGGTATTTAGAAGCTAATATCTGCAGGCCATAATGCGGGAAAACAAAACACCTGGCAACCTGGCACCTTTTGCATGATCCTCCCTCAGATGCATTTATATGAGGAAGAAAAGCGAACTTTGTTTAGATTTGTACATTCCATACGTATTATGCATAACATAGCTTAATTTAAGAAGTCCTCTCTGACCTCTAATGAGTAACTTGAGGGCTTTGGACTCGACTTGGACATGAGGGAGATATCACCTAAACTTGACATGGATGTGAAGGTGAAATGACTTAGACTCAACTTTGATGTGAGGGAAAGATTGATTTATATTCGATTTGAACCTGAGTGAGAGATTATTTAAATTAATGTGGACATGAGTGAGAGATGACTTTAGGCATGACTTTAATATAAAGGTGAGATGACAGACTCTTGGATGTGAGGGAAGATGACAAACTCAACCTGGCTGTGAGAGTGAGATGATTTAGGAACATGAGGAAGAGATACTGTAACTAACCATTTATAATCTTATAATTTAAGATTCAACTGTACCTGAAGGTGAGATGACTTGGACATAACTTGGGTGTGAGGGTGAGATGACTTAGAATTTACTTGGACATGGGGGTGAGATGACCTAGACTCAACTTGGACATAAGGGTGAAATTACTTAGACTCAACTTAGACATAGGGTAAGATGACTAGGATCAACTTGCACATGAGGATGAGATGACTTAGACTCAAGTTGGACATGAGGATGAGATGATTTAGACTCAACTTGGACATGAGGATGAGATGACTTAGACTCAACTTGGACATGAGGATGAGATGACTTAGACTCAAGTTGGACATGAGGATGAGATGATTTAGACTCAACTTGGACATGAGGATGAGATGATTTAGACTCAACTTGGACATGAGGATGAGATGATTTAGACTCAACTTGGACATGAGGATGAGATGACAGACTCAACTTGGACATGAGGATGAGATGACTTAGACTCAAGTTGGACATGAGGATGAGATGACTTAGACTCAAGTTGGGCATGAGTGTGTGATGACTTAATCTCAATTTAGACATGGGGGAAAGAGGACTTAGACTCAACTGGGACATGGGGCTGAGATGACTGACAATGTATAATCTCATAACTTAAGCTTCAACTTTTACCTGAGGGTAGAGATATGACTTAGACTCAAGTTGGACATGGGGGTGAGATGACTTAGACTCAACTTGGTCTTGCGGTTATTGCCTTGATTACAACACATAGTGAACAGGTGAAAAGAAGACAGGAGGAAGAATAGAAGTCAGGGAAGAAAGGCTGTGTGTGGCTGTGTGTGTGTGTGTATGTGTGTGTGTGTGTGTGTGTGTGTCTGGGACACTGTAAAGAAGTAAAGAAGGCAAGCATGGTAAAGTGAGGATGCCATTACTGTAGCGATACATGGCAGCGAGGCATTGGAGGAGTAGAAGAATGCATTAGTGTAGATGAGGAGAGGGCATTAGTGCAGAACAGCAGGACAGGAGGCATTATGCAGCTGCCTGGTTTCATTAAGATGGAGGCGGTTCGCAGAAGTAAGAAACTTTCACACACACACCAGAGCAAACGCAGGAATATTAGTGCAGGCCCCAAAAAAAGTTCAAAAGATATCATCATCACCTGCTCTTTGTCAGAGAGACACTCAGAAATGTCTTTGTCAGGTTTTGCGTGTGTGTGTGTGTGTTGTGTGTGTATATATTTTAGTATGTTAAGACATTTGTCTAGGTTTGCTAGAACACTGTGTCAAATGTGTCTAAAAATTATTATTTGAAAATCTTAAAAATAAAAATAAAAAAATTACCAAAAAAAAAAAAAAAAGGGAGACCCACATAAGGATCAGACAAATGTTCCAAAGATATGAATATCTCATTTTATTTTTTTTAACCTTCCCAATAAGGAAAACTGAAAACTATTTTTTTAAATGAAACTTTTATTTAAACAGCTACAAGAGTCTAAATGTTTCTTTTTAGTTACTCAGATTAAGGTTAGGATTAGGTTTAGATGTAGACATTAGTAAATTAGCTACAGTAATCATTATATCAGTGGAAGGATAGTAAGATAAATGTGTGTGTATGTACACAAACACCATTGTCCCTGAGTGAAATGACTGAACCCCAGTGCCTTCTACACATGCGGAGAGTCCTTCTTTCTTTATGAAACTTAGCTTGATGTGGTTGATAGGGCACTGACCGCTAGGGGGCAGAATAACACAGACCCTCCGTCTGATTCTCATGTAGCATTCTGAACATGTCCTAATGTGGTACAAGGTCTTATTTTCAGCTCTATTTTTAGAATTGTTGCTTCATCCCATAAATTATCCCGTGTCACACTCAAACATAGGGCTCGGTGTGTTGAGTATTCATCCTCTTTCTGTGTGCTGTTAAATAACTGGGTGTCAACGGATGAAAAGTAAACATATGAACAAAATATGGAAATCAAATAAACATCCATGTGCTCCTGCAATGACAGTGTCGTTTCATTGCTTTTAATGTTATGAGAGTAAGTGATGTTTGTTTCTCTAGTGCTACTCAAAAAAGAAAATCTTTCCTATTAGCTATTATTAACTCACGAGTGTTTATCTGACAAGGTTTAACGAAACAAGTCAGGCAACATGGATGTATTAAAATAAAATAAAAATAAAAAACTACAGGTTACAATGGGGCTGTGCTATAATGGCTAAACTGAAATGATGAGTATGTTTGCCGAATACTGATATAATGTTCTGTATAAAATCACACTTATCCAGCCACCTGAGGAATAAAATAGTTTAATTACACTACTTTTATTACACTTTATCATTGTATCATTTGATCATAAATAATAATAAAAAAAAAGCAGCCATTTCTTTCACTGTCCATTATAAACCTGTTTTCCTTCACATTAAAAAAAAAACACTGCTCATTATGCACATTAATGAAGTGCAACATGTGGAGTGTTCGAAAAAAAAAATCGAACAAAATCTTGCAACACACGAATGGGGAGCTTGTGATTTAATGTATCACAGTCCTTAGTTCATGGCTAAACTCACCAAAATGTTTAATTAATTGCGGAATTAATAAAAATTTAAAAAAGTATTAGTGATCAGGCTCTTGCTTGGTCTAAGTCATACAGAAATGTAGCTTCCGGCTTCCTCATTAAGGATTCGGGATTATGGAGTGTTTGTGGATGAACCTAAAGATTTACATGTCCAAAAAAACAGTTTATAAGTCTCACCCTTGCTTCAATGGATAATAATGATAATGAGTCTTTATTAATCACATATACATTACAGCACAGTGAAACTCTTTCCTTCACATATCCCAGCATGTTAGGAAGTTGGAGTCAGAGCACAGGGTCAGCCATGATACAGCGCCCCTGGAGCAGAGAGGGTTAAGGGCCTTGCTCAAGGGCCCAACAGTTGTAGCTTGGCAATGCTGCGGCTTGAATCCCCGACCTTCTGATTAGTAACCCAGAGCCTTAACCGTCAAGCCAACACTACCCTGTACTGGTGGTACAGTAGATAACATTGCTGCCTCACAGCTCATGAGACCCTGCCTCGATCCTGAGCTCAGGTCACTACAGAGTTTTGTATGTTCTCCATGTGCTCACATAGTGTCCTCCAGGTTTTCCAGTTTCCTCTCACTGCCCAAAAACATTCCAGTGTATAGATTAGTGACTCTAAATTGCCCCTAGTCATGAATGTGTGTATGTGTGTGAGAGAGTGCGTGTGCATGACACCCTGTGACGGACTACCTACGGTGTAATCCTGCTTTACACCCAGTGTTCCCAGAATAGACTCTGTACTCACTGTGACCCTGAGCAGGTTAAAGCACTTACTGAAGATGAATGAAAGAATGAATAATTGAGGTATCCAAAAATCATGATCACAGTTAATATATGTGTAATTGCGCAGATCTGCAGTAGGACACAGTGTTTTACAGACTTCAATGGTGAGACTAACACGTTTGCCTCACACCTCCGGGGTTGGGGGTTCGATTCCCCGCTCCACCCTGTGTATGCGCAATGTTTGCCTATTTTCCCTGGGCTTTGGGAGTTTTCTCCGGGGTACTCCGGTTTCCTTCCCCCAGTCCAAATACATGCGCTGTAGACTGATTGGCATCTCTAAATTAACCGTAGTGTGTGAATGTGTGTGTGATTGATGCCCTGAGTCCCCTGGGATAGTCTCCATGCTCCCCGCGACCCCGTGTAGGATAATCGATAAAGAAAATGGATGGATGTTGGTGTCAGCAGAAAAAAAAATACAGTTGATTCTGTCACATTTCTTAAGAAAAATCATTACAAATCAATAGGAGTCACACTAGAACCTTAAATCGAATGGTTTTCGTATCAGGCATTTAAAAAGCATGGAATTTTCTGGACATACACTCATTACACTCTGGACATATGCTCATGATTAGTTTACATAATCATGATACAAGCCAAATGTGGTATGGTATTATAGACTACTTTACATATAACAGTTTGCAGTCGGTAATATAAGCTTTTATGCTAATACACATTTCCACAAGGTTCTATGAATAGATTAGCAGTCCACTATTTACATTTTTATTATGCCATAAGCACATATGAGTGAGTTTTATGCCTTTTTTGTTTGGCATACTCATTTTGTCTGTGGACATCAGTTTGAGCCTTTGAAGTGAGTCATTGTCAACAATTCATTTCAGGCAGCCATTCATATTTCTTTTTTTCTTCCCCAAGGACTCAAAAACAAGAAATCAAAGCTAACAAAGAAAGCAGCGAGCAAGAGAGAAAGTGCTTATTGCAATGTTGTCAACACTTTAACATGCTCTCTTTCAAGCTGTGAAATAACGGGTAAGAGAGTGAGAAACGTAGCTCCAGGTAGGCCTAAATTGGGCTCGGAAAGTTTTACGGTGGGGAACGTTTATCTCGCTTCAAAGCGCTGAATGGGCAGCAGTTCAGAGGCAGGCAGAGCCGGGCGCCTCAGCAATGCTTCCCATCTGTGTGCTGTTTTATGGCCCCTGCCTTATAATCTGATGGTGGTATTGTTAAAATCACCTTTCTGAAGGTTAGTGCAATAAAAAAAAATTTAAAAAACAACCCCACGCAGTGGCTGTATTGTGACATGAAAGACACCTAAACTCATCTAAAGTCGTGTTCTTCAAATGATCAACACGTACACTAATGATCTAAATCACACAGCTTTACACACCTGGATTTCATTTAACAAAGCTGAACACACGAAGCTATTCCTATAGTACACTGAATGTTCAGTGGATCCGACAGCAGGCTTCGCATTCAGCAGGACAACAGGCCATCTTCCCTGGCTGGTGTGTATGTATGTTACCATATTTTAAAGTCTGCTGTTCTTTCATTGCGGTCCATTCTGACGTTGGCTCCTTTGGTAGACAGCATTTTTGCGCAGCACATGCAATCCAAAATAAAGGCTGTTCCATTTGGAAGGAAGGAAGCTGCCCTCTGAGATTGTTTATTTTGCCAGCTGAGCATCGCATGTTTTTTTCTTGGACCCTGTCCTGTTCATCTGACCATATTCCGTGCCGCAGACTAAAAAGTACTCTTATGAATGTGAGTAAATATCTTGTTACTGCTAGTCTTAGTCTTGTACCGGGTAGCGTTGCTGTCACTCCAGGATCCCCGGTTCAATCCTGAGCTCTTGTTACTAATGGTAAATGGTCTGCACTTATATAGCTTTACACTGTGTCTGATTCACCCATTCACACACACACTCACACACCAGTGGTAGCAGAGCTGCCATGCAAGGCGCTAACTTGCCATCAGGCACAGCTTGGGGTTCATCGTCTTGTCCAAGGACACTTCGGCATGTGGAGTCATGTGGGCCGGGAATCGAACCACCAACCCTACGATTAGTGGACAACCCGCTCTACCACCTGAGCCACACCTTACTGTCTGTGTACCACAGACACACCTTAAAGCCACACCTTACCGCCCCTTACTGTCTGTGTAGTCTCTTGCATATTGTCCCAGTGTCCATGTTGGGTTCCTATGGCCAAAAACACTGCAGCAGGTGGATTGACTATGCTAAATTGCCCCTATGTGTGAATGTGTGTGTCCGTGGTGGCCTGCGATGGACTTGTGTCCCATGTAGGGTGTATTCCTGTCTCATGTCCAGTGTTTCTGGGATAGCCTTAAGATCCACCACGTCCCTAACAAGGATAAAGCAGTTACTCAAGAATGGCAGTCTTAGCCTCTGAGGCTCTGCCCACTGACCTTCTGCGCTATATATTTTAAACTTAGCTGCCCACAAGCACCAGTTAATAGTTAATATTAAATATAGTTAATAGTTAATATAGTTAATAGTAAAAACACTGTTTCAGGCAACGTAATGCTAATGCAGCTTTCTTATATGGCTAACATGCTATCTATCAAATTAGATCGTTAGCGATATTATTAAATGAACAGAGGTCTAGATTAACTTGCAAGTGATGTTGTGTGGTGCGCTAAGAGTTATGATGTATGAAGAGACACAAGGGTGTCCTTAACACAGTATTTGCTAAGGTTACAATATTCAATTCAATTCAATTTTATTTGTATAGCGCTTTTTACAACGGTCATGGTCTCAAAGCAGCTTTACAGAAACATATAAACACAGGATAGAGATTTTAAGTGTGTGGATTAATCTCACTTGAGCAAGACGGTGGTAAGACGGTGGTGAGGAAAAACTCCCTAAGATGTTAAGAGGAAGAAACCTTGAGAGGAACCAGACTCATCTGGGTAACAATACTGCCCAATAAGACAGGGACCTTTGAAGGATGAGGCATTGATTTACCAATACAGTAATATGGCTATATATACAGTACACTACTATCTCCAGCAAATTGTCCTACATTATCTCCCCAATTTGTTCACTTGCCAATTCCCGCCCACCAGCCAACTCTCTCCAATCATACGACAGCTATAGTACCCACTCTGGAGGGTGAAGGCTAACATGGGCAGCAGGCTCAGAAGAAAGTGCTATCTACCCTCTTCCACATACATGAGCTCATAGACACCCATTATTCTCTAGGTGTCACTGTGATTGACAGGAGGAGAGAGTATGCCAATCCTCCTACGCTACAGCACAGCCAATTTTGCTCCTTCGGCTCCTGGCCAAGATTCACTGTGGCATTTGAACTTGCCATCTCTCAAAGAAAGGGTAAACACTTTTCTGTTGACTTGTTCTATTATTTTGAACTCCACATTAATATTTCTTATGAGTCAATCCAATATTTTATCCCACATATTTGAACAACTGCTGCATATTTATGAACACGGTCCATGCTCGCTGACAAGCTGAATGTAGTTTCTAATTCTGATTGAGCAGTGCACACCAAAAAAGAAAAAAAAGATAACCTTAATCAAAAAGAAAGTGCAACCGTGCTCAGGAGCAGAACAGCACTATGCAGCAGCTATAATCATACAGTGGAAATGAGCTTTATGTGCACTCACTGTGCTAGGTGTGTAATTATATTTGACTAATTCATCTTCATGCTGATCTTTATCGCTTCCTTATCTCATTTAGTAACAGAAAGGATAAGTGGTCTGTGTGGAGGAGCCATCTTTCATTAGAGGATCTGTCACTCATTGTATTAAAACTAGAGTGCAAACCTGTGTTAATATACAGGGGTGCTTGAAAGTTTGTGAACCTTTTAGAATTTTCTAGATTCCTGCAGGAATATGATCTGAATCGTCATCAGATTTTCCTGCAAGTCCTAAAAGTAGATAACGAGAACCCAATTAAACAAATGAGGCAAAAATATTACACTTGTCCATTTAATTATTGAGGAAAACGATCCAATTTTACATATCTGTGAGCGGCAAATTTTAAATTAGAATCACTTCAAAATTTATTAACGCATGCACCAGGAGGTTCCTCATGTGAGTCACGACTGGCAAGCAAGAACCAGAACTATAATCAAGCAGCCGTCTATATTGTGTTATGTCAAAAGATACATTTCTTCAGTTTTAAATGAAAATAACTGTAATCCTGATAGTATTTTCATTATGTACAAAATGTACCTGTAATCTGATTACTTTGTTTTTTGACGTAACTGTAACGGATTACAGTTACCAGTTTTTTGTGTCCTGATTACCTAACGCCGTTCCATGTATTCCGTTACTCCCCAAGCCTGCTTGCACGTTCTCATTACAGAAACACAGCCAGAGTTTTTCCCGAATGTGTCGTTTTCTTGTTTGGCTCGCTCCAGGATGATAAGTGACACTACCGAGAGAACCGCCGTGGGGTGAAATGTGCTTGTGTGTCAATGCATGTTCAAAATCAAATGGCAGAAATTCTAAGGGATATTCGATCTCTATCTATCTCCCGCATCCGCCAACCATGTGTGAATACCACAGATCAGTATTTAAGCACATTTCCATGTGTTGAAAACACAGTGGAATGTTTCTGGGACGGTTGCTGAAAGCCCCAACAAACTTCCGCCTCAAGTGAGTTTCACACAAACAGGGTTTCTCGAAAAATGCCAGAATATTCCTTGAAAATAATGAAGAAAGGAAATAGACGACAGAAGAGTGATTACTGGAGTGAAAGAGATCTGAGAGAATGATAGAGAAAGAAAGAAAAAGATGAGTCAGGTTTCTCAAACCGAGCACACATCTCATCAGGAAATAGAAGAGCGATTACGAGTTTGGACTATCAGTTTAGATCATATCTACAATGCAACACTTTTGGGAACCGGAGACTTTGAGCGTGATCTGAGTAAGAAACGAAACGTGAACAAAAGGGGAAAAAAGATTGGTGGAAATAGGCAGAACCAGAAAGAACCGATAATTGTTAGCCCCTTGCTGTTTGGGTACAAGATAAAGAAAAAGAGGGAGGCTGAAGGATGAGATGACCTGGCTGTTCACTAACTGACTTAGATGAACAGGGACAGAGAAAAAGAAAGGAAGAGGTGCAGCTGAAGTAAACAGAGAGGTGTGGAATGACTGCATATCTGCACTAAGGCAATAAAACATATTCCATCACTTCCATGTGTCTTGAAAAATCAAGTGTTTTATGTATTATATATATATATATATAAACACTCGTTCTCTCAACAGCGTCACTTTTTTCAGCTTGTCATGTTGCTGGGAAAACACAAAGCCCTCTTAGAATACACAGATATGCGAATCTACACACACACACACACTGATACACAAACATATCTAAGCAGAAAATGAAAAAAAGGAAAAAGTAGTGAAGCTAAAGTCCTTTTGTTAGTTCCAGCTGTTTTATGATAAGCAGTAAAAGTAGCGCAGGTTGAAGGAAAACCTACAGCACACGCTGCACGATCAATACTGCACACTCGTGTTACTCTACAGTCAATACTACAGACTTGTTTGTCTATAAAGATGCTAAATTTAAGGAAAACTCCAGCATTTCAAGCTAATCTCTATGAACCGCATATGTAGTGTATATGTGAATCTTTTTTTTATACTTTTATTCAACAGTAAAAAAGTAATGATGATTATTAGCCTGGGACATTACATCTCCCTGTCAGCAGAGATTCCCCTCCCCTGAGTTCTGAACAACAGACACTTCCTGATTACTTCCTTTTCCCCCCAGAGTATATAAGGACTACACATGCATCACGTCACTGCAAAGTCTCGCCATACCTTAGTGTCAAGTCTTTTATACTGTTACTGATACTCTTGCCTTGATTCTTGACTACTCTTTAGATTCTGGCCTTTGTTTAGAATATTGTGGTTGCTGCATTTTAACATTTGTTTATGTTAATCATTCTGACTTTGGATTTTGATAATAATAATAATAATAATAATAATAATAATAATAATAATAATAATCTCTTGAGACCTGTGAGTTACATCATGACATCCATGCTAGGGCTGGAGTCAAGGCCGGCATTGTCAAGTCCGAGACCAGGACTAGCCGAGACTAAAGCGGGTTGAGTCCGAATGAAAGTGAGAACAAGTCAAGCTCATGATTAAAAACCATCAAATCCTGTTCAAGAACAAGCCTTTACTTCAGTTAGTTGGCTTCATGAATTACGCCAAAAACATTAGGCTGTTTTCTACAAGAAGGAATTACTTATTGTCAAACTCTGGGCATGCGAAAGAGAACACGAAGAAAATTTGTACAACCTGACAGTTAAGACCAAGACCATATTTATCCAGACAAAGTCCGAGTACAAATGCGTATAAGTCGGAGAAAATTCCAAGTCAGTACAGAAAACATCTCTAGACCAGACTGGAGTCCTATTGCCGTAAAGCATGCACAATCAGACCTACACAACTACACTGGTACACTACACAACTACACTGGTACAATAAATCCTTCCCTCTCAAAGCATAATCCTCTCAAAGTTTGAATTATACACATTTAGAGCTTAATTCACAAATACATTTGTCTGAAGAACAACAATGAAGACAATTTTATTGATGCCCCAACTGCTGCCCTTCTTGTTGTTCTCTGAGAACTGGAGAAATTTGTCAAACCGATGGTAACTGCAATTGAGTACATTTCAGATGTTATGTACGGAAATAGAAATTATAGATTAGAAAAATGCTGGAGTATTCCTTTAACATTTTTTTCTTTTGGCCCAAATTATGGGATGCAGTCTAGAGAAGAACTCACTGACATAGGGAAACAGCTGGATATGTAACCAGACAGGAATCTGTGGTAAGAAAGATGCTGTGTGCTGATAGGCCTGGTCTAGAGCCCTGAAGAAGTATGACGAATAAACAGTAGATATATATATAGAGAGAGAGAGTGGTTGGTGGTGTGTGTGTGTGTGTGTGTGTGTGGTAACTAACCAGTTCTGCTCTGGAGATATGGGGTAGAATTCTCTGGAGCATATCCATATAGAGCCCTCTATGGTTTCTTAGCTCAGGAGAATATTGACCTACGATGTGAAGGAATCGCAAGTGATCTTCTTCATTCCAGCCACAATTCCTGATGCACACACACACACACACACACACACACACATACTATCACCATAAAACACAACCTAATGAAAAACTGTGCCTCATAAAAATGCCATCTAGGGGTCCCAACAGGTTTATACAATCTCACAGGTTATGATTTCATCAGAGTGGAGTTCAAATCTATCACGTCTAGTAGCTGTAAGTCCAAGGCACACAAGGTATTTGTGATGTAATGAGGTTTCTCCACTCATCTGAGGGGCGTCATCAGTATCCCAATGTGGGGGTCACCTGAGATGTTTTTATCAAGGAAGTTCTGTGCATATAAACTTCATTTATGAAAAAAAATTCATGATCATTAAAAACTGTAATATTATTATTCAAATTCTAATCATCTTCACTCAATTAGGAACTCCTCTTAAACCTATTTCACACCAGACTGTAGTTATGACTTGCCCAAATAATCAAAGTGCGTCATGCTAAAGTGGCCTTTACACAGGACACATAGCTTCTATTTTTACACACAAATACAGTGGCAAGAAAAAGTATGTGAACCTTTTGGAATTTCATGGTTTTCTGTCTTAAAATGTGATCTGATCTTCATCTAAGTCAAGGGTATTGACAAATATAATGTGTCTAAAATAATAACACAAAAAAAATTCTGATCTTTCATGTCTTTATTGAGAACAACCAAAAAAAACCTCATAGTGCTTGTGGAAAAAGTATGTGAACCCTTGAGTTAATGACCTCAAAAAAGCTTTTTTTTTTTTGCACACCTGGAGTCTCGTTAAGAAAATGAGTTTGGAGGTGTGGACTACAGCTACTTTGACTGATAAAAACCCCTCAAACTTTTGAAGTTTGCTCTGCACAAGAAGCACACGCTTATGTGAGCCATGCCTCGCCAAAAAGAGCTTTCAGAGGATCTACGATCAAGAATTGTTGATTTACATAAAGCTGGCAAGGGTTACAAAGTGATTTCAAAGGCCGGCATTGTCAAGTCCAAGACCAGGACTAGCCGAGACTAAGTCCGAATGAAAGTGAGAACAAGTCAAGCTCAGGATTAAAAACCATCAAATCCTGTTCAAGAACAAGCCTTTACTTCAGTTAGTTGGCTTCATGAATTACGCTCTTCAAAATTGAGTGTTCAATAAAGACATGAGGGATCAGAATTTATTTTGTGTAATTATTTTAGACACATTATATTTGTCAGTACCCTTGACTTAGATGAAGATCAGATCACATTTTATGACAAATTTATGCAGAAAACCCTGAAATTCCAAAAGGTTCACATATTTTTTTCTTGCCACTGTATATATCCCAACTAGTGTGGACAATGACACAAAATCAGACACAATGAAATTTCAGCTCTACTGTCAGCAATAAACCTGTCAAAGTTAAAGGACATGACAGAAAATCTAGATTTAAATTCTGCAGTCCCTGTGGCAGTTTTATGATATGGAGTTGCAAGTTGAGAAGAGTTCATATTTAAAAGTTTGCACTGAAAAATATCGCTACAGTTTTTGCACGTTTTTTTAAGTGCGGAATTGAATTAGGTCCAAATGCATTAGGTGACATATGAGAGATTGTCCGTATGCTATGTTTTTAGAGAAATACATCACAGGGCTGGATGAATCAGTAGTGCAGTAGCCGTTGACAAAAAGCTCTCACATATTTCTCGCACTAGTACACCATTCATCCATCTGTCCATTTTCCATACCGTTTATCCTACACAGGGTCGCAGGGAAGCCTGGAGACTGGAGCCTATCCCAGGGAACTCTGGGCACAAGGCAGGGTACACCCTGGATGGGGTGTTAACCCATAGCAGAGCACAATCACATGCATTCACACACCTATTCATACACTACGGACAATTTGGAAATACCAATCAGGCTACAACACGTGTTTGGACTGCATGAGGAAACTGGAGTACCCGGAAGAAACCCCCTAAGCATGGGGAGAACATGCAAACTCCATGCACATGGTGATTCTTACGCGAAGCAAACGTGCTAACAACCATGCCCCCCCCCCCGGTACAATATATTGAGATGTAAAGAAGTTGCTCTCCAGACTCAAATAATAACATTTATTGTTGCCATGACAGTGAAAACCACAGCTGATCAATGACCTGCTGACTTTTTGTTGAGGGTGCAAACAAGATGTGACACTTTTGTTTTGTTTTGTTTTTTTTTAGAAAAGAATAATGACCGTGGCCGATTCATTCACTACTCGAGAATTTTTTATATTTTTTTTTGCCGCTACGTAAATGGACTTTACCAGCTAACTAGCTTGCCATACTCCATACTTTAATATATTATGTTAGGTATATACACACTATATGGCCAAAAGTTTGTGGACACCTGACCTTCACACCCATATCTGCTTGTTGAACATGCCATTCTAGATGTAGTTCTCCTTTGCTGTTATAATAACCTCCACTCCTCTAGATTGTGGAGCGTGGCTGTGGGGTTTTGTGATCATTCAGCCACAAGAGCATTAGTGAGGTCAGGCACTGATGTTCACTGAGGAGGACTGGGGTGCAGTCGGCGTTCCAGTTCATCCTGAAGGTGTTCAGTGGGGTTGAGGTCAGGGCTCTGTGCAGGACACTTGAGTTTTTCCACTCCTTGGCAAAGCATGTCTTCATGAAGCTCGCTTTATGCACAAGGGCACTGTCATGCTGGAACAGGTTTGGGCTTCTTAGTTCCAGTGAAGGGAAAAAGACATTCTATACAATTGTGTGGCTAAAACCTTGTGGCAACAGTTTGAGGACGAACAAAATACGGGTGTGATGGTCAGATGTCCACATACTTTTAGCCATATAGTGTATTTTTAAGCCTAGTCATTTCAATTTCCAGGCAAAACTAATAGATTTATCCTTTCTTCACCCCTGTATCAGTTGCTTTTGTATAGTTTTTCTTCTGCATTAGTAACTGAAGTGGAAAATTTCATATTGCTACGCCACTACATGGCTCTAAAACATTACATTTACTGTATAAGGCCTGGTTTTTTATGTTCTCTTACTAGCTAGAGTTAGATATATGAGTATGTTTGTGTCAGATAAACAGGCCCAATGATGCAATTTGACAGCTTGACAATCCAATGACCTGTGCTTCTTGTTCTTGAGGGTGACATGACACCTTAAATATAAATATATATAAATATATTTAAAAAAAAATCTCTTAAAAGGAAAGGAATATCACATTTGTCTAAACTTAGACATAATAAAAAAAAATATTATAGATGATTCCGTTTCAGATCATGTTTCTGTTACATTTTCTTTCAATAATTTTCCTAGTGTTGCACTTCTCACTGCTCACTGCGCTATTCAAACCTGACCGCTTTAATATCATCTCATCATTCCACAGAGTTTGCTCACAAATCATATCCATTATCAGGTTAATGTCTTTTAAAAACCCACCACCTGGCAAATGCACTTAAACTTCTGGCAGCGCCAGGTAGGTTTTTCATAACGATTTAATATCAATTTTTTAATAAAAAAAAAAAAAACTCCAGAATATGACATGCCGCAATATAACCTAAAGTCATTTACATTCGGGGTTGATCAAATTCAATACTTCACAACCACTTATCCTGAGCTTGAATTAAAACTGCATTCAGACATCCCTGCTTGCTCTGCCTCTGCGCCAAATGTTAAACTACAGCCAGGATGAATCACAGACACTGACAAATGAACACACAGTAATGTGTCAGTGTGTTGGGGCTAATTACACACCATGTGGCTGCATTTTCCAAAAAGATAAACCTCCATAACATTGTGAATAACAGAAATGACTTATTAGAATGATGCAATGAGAGTCTGTGCATAATTATAACATTATCCATGTGGATTTCAGAAGTGGAATGTAACATTTCTGAGCAGGAAGTGAAATTACTCACGTAACCCCTAAAGTGGCAAATGGAGAGGGGGTAAAAATCTTTATTCCAGATCTCGCTTGTATCTCTTGTACTATCTTTTCAGATTCTCCATGTCTTACTACCTTGTGCATTGAGAAATCAATCTGTATGTGTTTGTTTGCTTCTCTGGCATGCATGCGACGTAATTGTGTGTGTCTGTGCGTGTATGTGTGTGCGGGTGTGTTATCAGGCCCTGCAGGGAGTCGCTGCCTGGGGATACACTGCAGAGGCTGCTCTTTAGACGATGTGATTTGGATGCCATTTTAAAGCCCTCGGAGTTCGGCTAAGCTTTTAATTGGGCTTAATGAACTAAGGGAGAACCGATATGGTGGTCAGGCACGTTAATTAGCTGTCACTGTGGGGGTGAGTGGGCTCTGCATCATTAGGATGACAAAACGAGCAGAATATGACACGATTACATGAAACATAGCAGCTTTATCCCTTATGATTTCTGCAATGTAATAATCACAAAGTGGGATTCATGTGTCACTTCTCTGTGTGATATACGTAACGTGTCTGGCCGAGAGACGTGACTGCTGCGATCACTTCAGCCCTGTGTGATAGACAAATGCAGACTTGAGAAGCTGAGAAGTGTGGCGCTTGCAATTCTAAGGAGCCCGGGCTATGGTGTTTGCACACTTGCGTATAAGCAGTTCTCATAGCAGTCCTTCACCCAGAAGTGCTATCACTGCTAATAATAAACACGTTTTAGTTGGCAGGTGGTGCATTATGCAAATGAGACCTGTTCCCACATGTACAGTATTTTCTGCTTGCTTTCATTTGTTGGTTTTAATTTTTGGGTGTAGCATTCCTAATGGGATTATGGCATCTTGTGCATAAAATGGAAAGTTTGTTTTTTTTAAGTGGTTCCTTTGGGTTCGCCACATTTGGGTCAAACCAGAGCAGAAATGTTGCAGAATACTGGGAGCTGTGGCAAAAGTAGATATTGCATCAGTGGGAAACACTTTATGTAGCGGTTTGCACTAAATAAAGATGTTCCATCATTAATTATTTGCTCAGCATATGGCATTAATTAATTCTGCCACCAAAGCATATTCAAACTTGTGCACAGGCTATAACAAATGTGTTCAAACCATGAATCATTTCCCCATGAAACTCATTTCCTAGTTTGTTTTTTTTGAGAATTTACAGTCTCAAATAACAAAACCAAACTTGTCAATACTCTTACAAATGTATTTAAAAAAAAAAAAAAAACAGGCAGAGTCATCTCATTCACCCAGGGTTTGCCTATTACTGGCAAATAAAATATAATGAAAGTAAGAGTCTTAATACAATAGAGTAGAGTAGGGAATGCAGTGAACAGAAAAAACAAGACATGGTATAATCCTTTCACAGACTATTTGTCCATTGTCCCTCATGCATAGTTTTCTGCTCAAACTGGGTGCAGGAGAGCAAGCATACAAACATTTTCCAATCATAATTACCATTAAAATTATTTGTAATGTGTTAGATTTAACATAATAGGACTATTTAATCTTCAGAAATATGTTAACTAGTATATATTTATTTAATGACAGCTAAGTAGGACATATTGAGCGATTTTATTGCACATCAAGGAATTCAAAACATTCTCCATTTCCACTGATGGAAAGCGAGGGCATCAGTGCATCATTGAAGCAGAGAGTTCAAAACACTTGCTCAGGCTCCCAAGTGGCACAACAGGAAAACATTCGCCATATCATCCAGAGATCGCAAAGCTGAAAATGCCACGGTCGTCTGTGGCTGGGAGTCTAAAAGAACAAAAGTGGCCATGCTCTCAGGGTAGGAGGAATGATATACTCTCTCTTCCCTGTCAATCACAATGACATTAACTAGTCATGGGCATCTGTGAGGTCATATACAGTACTGTACAAAGGTTTTAGGCGCATGCAAGGAAATTCTGTAGAGCAAAGATGCCTTCAAAATAATGAAATTAAATCCATCCATCCATCCATCCATCTTCTACCGCTTACTCCTTTTCAGGGTTACGGGGGAACCTGGAGCCTATCCCAGGGAGCATCGGGCACAAGGCGGGGTACACCCTGGACAGGGTGTCAATCCATCGCAGGGCACAATCACATACACATTCATACACCCATTCATACACTACGGACAATTTAGACACGCCAATCAGCCTACCATGCATGTCTTTGGACTGGGGGAGGAAACCGGAGTACCCGGAGGAAACCCCCGCAGCACGGGGAGAACATACAAACTCCACACACACGTGGTGCCGGCGGGACTCGAACCCCAGACCCTGGAGAACGTGCTAACCACTAAGCCACCGTGTGCCCATGAAATTAAATATTTCTACATTAAAAGAAAATACCGTAACGAGCAGTAAACTGTAGTAAATGAAACAAAGTCAATATTTGGTGTGAGAAAAAAAAACAAATAAAAATAGTAGTCTCCGGTACAATGTGTGCAGTTTTATAAGGAAATGAGCTGGAAGTGTTATTGAGCGTCTTGCAGAACCAGACACGGTTCCTCTGGAGACTTTTAATGTCGCACTCGCTTCTTATTTTTGCAGCAAAACCCAGCAGCCTTCATTGTGTTTTTTGTCTGAAAAGTGTCTCTTACCACTTAATTTGCTGCTTTCTTTACTGACATACAAACACTTTTCTGTAACATTTCATTTTGTGTTAGAAAACTAATGTTTGGGAATCTAAAATGTTTTTGTACTGACTCGATAATGTAGAAGTCATCAAATAAAAAAATCTATAACAAAGTTTATACAAAAAAAATAGGCTGCCTAAAACTTTTACCCAGTACTGTATGTGAAAGAGGGCACATAACGCTTTCCTCCGAGAGTGAGCAGTTCAAAAAGTTGGCTTGTGAAATTGTCAATCATACCAGACTCATATGTCGATTGGCTCATCTGTTCTTTTTATGGGGGGAATATATTTCTGCATTCCATTGATGTTAATATACGGAGCTCCTACACAAAATGCATAAAGGTTTGCAAGTCTGATACAGTCGTTTAACAGTTTGTTTTTTAATGCAAACCCCAAATATCCCAACTTTCCCGGAAATGCGATTCGTGTTTGCTTTCAATCACGTCCATTTGAATCTCATTTTATTTGTATTTTTTACATGGTTGTATAGTGGTTGTATTTCATTCTGCTCTCTATGAACAGCCAGTGTTTGATATGACATCAGCACCAAGACAAGATTCTTGTTCATGTCAGTATACTCAGCAAATAGACTTATTCATGATTCATCAAGCTGTCTTAAATCTGTCATCTCAAGGACAAATCCTTTTATCCAGCAAAAACGGTCATAGACCTGCATGCTATAAAGTCACCCTAGACTTTGTAAAAGATGTTTATTGTGATTCAGTCTTTTCAGTAGAAATCCATCTGAACGGACAGAAGGGTCAAAGTCACTGTAGCTGCATCCTTATAAGTATTGAATATGTGGATGGAAAGTGTTATTGCATCATAAAATATAAGAGCCAATCACATTCTAGTATGCAAATTCTGCTCATATAGTGACAGTTTACCAGGGGGAAAGGCTGGGCTTGTGCAGGATTGGTGTGTTTCTGTTGCATATTCATAGAATCTTTGTTGGGTTTATTTCAATAGCACCTTTTGTAAAATAATAGTAATATAATAGTAATATAATATATAATATCCACAGTTTGATTTTCAGTGTGCAGTTTTCTCCATGTGTAATGTATGTATATGTATTTGCGCTTGTGTATCACCTGTCCAGGCCCAGCAACCTGCTGCGTGCCGTCTTTAGGCGCTGTGAGTATTTTTCTGACATGTTGATGAAGGCCCTGATGATGGATTCTTTGGCCTCGGGGTAAGGGCAGTGTGCGGTCAGGATCTCCTCTGGTATCTGCTCCAGAACACCAACATACTCCTCCACTGCAGCAGTATCCAGTCGCTCCTACAGCAGTGCAGTAACTACATGTTCAAGCAGGCAATCAAATCTGATCAATCTAATAAATATATGCACTGACAGTCAAAGGTTTCTGAACATTTGGAGTGACTTATTATAATTTAAACTTCATTAGTGCCACAACTGAGTCCAGCAATATACCATGTAATATATTTACCACTATATGTAATATATGTGAATATATGCAGTTTTTCCTGATGTATTTTACACAATCTTAAATGTATTGATTTTTAATTCACACATTTTATGCTCCTCTATCAGCAACATGCTCCAGTTTCAGTTGTCAAATACAGTATATACTTAGAGTAAATTACAAATTTGCCTGATGATTGTCTACATATTAACCCATATACTGTATACCATAATATATGAAATATGAGACCACTTGTTGCTTGAGGTTTAGCTAAAATGCTAATGCAACTACACGTACACAAGGATAGGGTTTTTCTTGTTGCTGTTTCGATTTTATGTCTATTGTACACTAAACCTCAAAAGGTTGAATAAATTGAACATTTATTTTTGTCTTAAAGACATTCTGGAAAAGGTTTTTGGTTCAAATTTGTTTCCAAGTCAAACGTAAATAGTGAAGTTATTGCCAAATTTTATTTTCAAATAAGCAGATTTTTACTTCAAATTTAAATCCCCACACAAGTAGCTTCTAACCCAAAAAGTGCTCTGGGAAGTAAAAAAAAAAAAGAAAAAAAAAGTATAAAATAAATAAATAAAAATCCTGGATAAAGCTCCCTCACGAAGAGACCAAGAGTGTGCAAAGCTTTATCAGCAATACTGTTCATTTCAAGTATAAAACACGTTTGATTTGTTTAACAGTTTCACAGCACCATCTTATTCCAACTTGTCACATCGCTATTAGTCCTATATTGCCCCGTCCCAACTTTTTTGGAACGTGTTGCAGGCATCAATTCCAAAATAAACATTTATCTTCAAAAAACTATGCAGTTGATCAGGTAAAACATCAAATACCCTGTCTTTATACGTTTTTTGTTTAAATACAAGACAAAGTACATTTACAAATCACTCCTCTTTGTTTTATTAGTATTTTCTATACTGTCCCAACTTTTTTCAAAATTGGGGTTGTAAAAAAAGTAAAACATGAAGACCTTCTATGTATGTCCAAATGTTTGCCTGCTAGTGTATAGTGATATATACAGTGCCCTCCACTAATATTGGCACCCTTGGTAAATATGAGCAAAGAAGGCTGTGAAAAATTGTCTTTATTGTTTAACCTTTCACAAAAATACTCTCATGGATATCAAACAATTGCAAACAAAACCCAGGTTTATCCAATATATATATATATATATATATATATATATATATATATATATATATATATATATATATATATATATCTTAGTTAAATATAGGTGTGCAACAATTATTGGCACCCCTATGTATTCATATATTTGAATATATATTTTGTAATTTTTTTTAACAAAAGATCAAAAGTTTAACAATAAAGACCATTTTTCACAGCCTTCTTTGCTCATATTTACCAAGGGTGCCAATATTAGTGGAGAGCACTGTATATAATAATATATACCACAGCGCTGTTGAATTCTTAAATCTGATTGGTCGGAAGGTGTTGATTAATTTTTCATAACAGCAGCTTGTTCTAATATGTTATAAACGCATATAATATATCATTTATGCATCATTTAAGCTGAATTATAAAAGGATTAAAAATGTGTTGTTGTTTAATAATGTGTGTGATATGGTGAAACATAAATAAAATATGCAGATTTTATTGAACATTTACGGAAGGAGTGTCCAGTGTCAGTACTTTGTAACAATCAAAGGTTTTATGCGACGGTAAATCTTCAGAATGGAGGACAATGTAGTTTTTTTTTTAATAACCATCTGCATTTTTCTTTCCTTTTTGACTAGAAAGTGAGGGAGCAACTGTTTTTACTTTTATACTATCATATCATACGTAAGTGATAACTTGTTTCATAGACAATCCACAAGTTTAAATGTAATTATAAACGGATAAAAAGTATGATGATCTTTAATAAATAAAAATGACTAACTGGTGGCAAATTGCTGTGGTGTATGAGGAATAAAAAGCATCAGTAAGTATTTGAGTGGTACAGGATAACGTCA
This sequence comes from Ictalurus furcatus, assembly GCF_023375685.1. Taxonomy (NCBI): domain Eukaryota; kingdom Metazoa; phylum Chordata; class Actinopteri; order Siluriformes; family Ictaluridae; genus Ictalurus; species Ictalurus furcatus. Next base: position 28,470,649 of record NC_071260.1, read on the forward strand.
CCCCATCACTGATTATTTTCCACATTTCCACAGCATTATACTTTATTCCATACATAGTCCTCACTACCACACTACAGTATAACCATTATCGCAACACAGGCCGGTTGTTAGGTAAATTTGAAAAAATCACATCATATTACATCAAAACAGTCTTTTGCCTAAAGGCATACATAACAGTCTTTAAATCATTGCACAGCTATAATTCCTATAGTGACTAGCACAGGATGATTTTCCTCCCCTCACCACCATTATACAAAAATAAATGCTGATGAAAATAGCTTCAGCAACAGCCTGCTGAAATATGCAGCGCCGAACAGTGCCAGAGTGATTAATACCTCCAGTCCAGCAGCGCTTAGCTCCTGCTCGAGAGCGACACACTCATCCTGCAGTCTGTCCATCACAGCCTGCTGCTGTTCCTTCACAGATATCACCTGGGAAGAGAGCCAGACAGAGAGAGAGGTAAGGATAAACAGAGGAAGGAGGCACAGATACAAGTCACGGGGTTGCGTAAAAACGTGCAGAAGGCATCATTTATACGGTCTTAAATACACCGTAGGTACCAGGAGAATTTAAATGAAAAGATTGTGATCATTTACTGAGAGTCACTGTACCAAAGTTTCAAAAGTCTGCCTGTTATTTCTCACAGTCATGAAATTACTTTAAATATACATTCAACAAACAGATTTAGACAGTTGAGAACTCCACATCCGGCGCTTCCACCTACTGTACGTTTACTTTTCCATCTCCGTTTATCATTACTAGCTCAACTTCTCTCTTTTTTTTAATCTATATGGCTATTAAGCAAGATGAGTCATATCACGTTAAGAAAATATCAAGTTATAGAAATTATTTAAATGTGTCTACCGTAATTTCCGTTTCCATTATCGGTTTCCTTGTTTGTTTCATTGCGTGATAAAGCACTTTAACAGTGTTTCATTTTGTAAGAATCAGGAGCTGTGTCTGAAATCGCACAAACAATACCTGTGTACTATTAAAGACCATGTTCTTAACTGTGTAACAGAGGGGGGTGGATTGTGGGTTTGAACCCTGAGTTTTTTCCAGCTCAAGATGCTTATGCTGCATCTAACTCAGAATTCTGAATATGTAATTATGTCTTTTTCGAAATCTGTGCAATCAAGATACAAAGTTCGAAAAACATGGCCACTTCCATATTCGCCTTTTCTTAGCAACAATCTAGACAGCTAAGGTTAGTGATATGAGTGATGTACTGTATATTTTCCTTCTCAAAACAGTGAACTGTATAATATACACTCCAGTGCAGTTTATATATCCATGAACATCCTTATAGCACAATTACCATGCAAATATGTTGTGTCAAATAATATTACTGTGCAGTAATTGGGCTATAATGATGTTCATGTAAGATCAACTCAATTCTTGTCATTGTTACAATGTCATATTTAACCTTCCCAAACATCAAACGAACACATTCTTTAGTGTTTTAATCAGATTTTATTGCCTACCAGCTGGTATGGCGAGAAACAGAATGAACAAATCATTCATTTTTCCCGTTTCAATTTGAAAGCTAGTAGCCAGCTAGCACAGCATAAAGTTACCGAAGTGACAGCGGAAAGAGATACGTAAAAGGAGAGAAATACATACCATTCAATGGTTTCATACAATTCAAAGTCATTTACCTACATTACTAGCATTTTATCTGAATCATTTTCAGCGAAACTGTCATAACTGTATTTGATGACAACATTATAGCAATGGTAGCTCATGCCTTAAATGATTAAATAACAAATTCATGTCATCACCGTTTCTACTACTGTGTCACATCCAGTCAAAATGCATGAGCATGTCACACTTATCAATATAACTGTATAGATCATGTTGTGATTTCATTTAGCATGCCCTGCGATGGATTGGCACCCTGTCCAGGGTGTACCCCGCCTTGTGCCCGATGCTCCCTGGGATAGGCTCCAGGTTTCCCCGTGACCCTGAAAAGGATAAAGCGGTATAGAAGATGGATGGATGGATGGATGTTTCCTCACACCAACTGTGAAATTAAATCCTGGCTACGCAACTGTTGTGAAATGTATTTATAGTGAAAATATCTACAAGTGCTATATATTATACACATAGATATGATGGACTGCATTTGTAGAACAGATAAAGCGTAGAGCACTAGAGGCGTGTTTTTAATCCAACACTGATAGGAATTCTGACCAATTGTGTCTGCAGTCATTATTTTTATTTACACCTGCCTGCAATATTTTCTAATGATCTTAAATGGTTTTATTTATCAATATCAAAACCATTTACACCACAGTGAACCTGGATAGGATAAAGCAGTTACTGACCTACAGGTCTGTCTTGCATCAATAAAGGTCACTGTTCAAGACTCCACTCTTAGAAAGACACCGGGCAAAAAGGTCATCCATGGAAGAGTAGTGAGATGAAAACCACTGCTAACCCAGAAGAACATTAAGGCTCGTCTGAATTTTGCCAAAACACACCTTGATGATCCTCAAACCTTTTGGGAGAATGTTCTGTGGACTGATTAGTCGAAAGTGGAACTGTTTGGAAGACAGGGGTCCTGTTACATCTGGTGTAAACCAAACACCAAATCACACAAAAAGAACATCAAACCTATGGTCAAGCATGGTGGTGGAAAAATCATGTGTGTCATTTAAACCCCTCATGTCTCTTTGGACTTAGCGAAGAATTACATGAGTTTTCCATACACCAAGCGTTTGTTTCTCAGTTCACGTGTTATTGTTTTGATCTTGTTCTCGCCCTCGTTCTCGATTCTTGTTTTGCCTCGTTTATGCCTGTTTGCCAATTGCCTGACCAATTGCCTGTTTTTTGACCGCGCTATTGTCTCATGATTTGGGTTTGTCTGCCAGCCTCTCTTTAATAAAAGCTCTTAGCTGTACTTGCATCTATCCTAACCTCCATTAGTTTAATTACGTGACAGAATACTTCGCCTCACCATGGATGCAGCAGAAAGACGGAGGAGACATCGTGCCAGGGAAGCCAAGGAAACTGTGCCAGCCTTGGATTCGATCCAGTTTCCTCAGTGGACTGCTATGGAGCTCCCAGATCCTTACGATGGATTTTTTGGCAATCCTGAATATTTTCTTGTGGACTGCCAGTTTAATTTTGCGAGTCTAGCAGACCCCAAGCCGGAGGAGAAGCAATTGCTCAAGTTCATGTGGTCCCGGTTCTTTGGACCAGCCCACCAGTGGGTGCAGCTCCTAGTGGCCAAGGGAGCCAGGGAACTTGGGAATGTAACCCAGTTTGTGGGAAGATTTGTGACGGCATTCGGGAGTCCAGCATCTAAGGCCGATCTGGAACATCTTTTGGGGGGGCCAGCCTGGCAAATAAACCTGCCCTGCTGTTCACCACCTATTATATGCAGGCAAAGAGGGAGGCCCCCACACCAGAGCGCCAACCTGAGACCCACGAGGTGGTCAAACCTGTCCCAGGTCGCTGACACGGACAACCAAGTTCTGCTCACGCCCGACTCTGCTGACCCGGCCAACCAAGTTCTGCTCATGCCCGAGTCTGCTGGCACGACCAACCAAGTTCTGCTCACGCCCGAGTCTGCTGACACGGCCAACCAAGTTATGATCATGCTGGAGTCTGATGACACAGCCAACCAAGCTCTGCGTACACCTCAGTCTGGTGACACAGCCAACCGAGTTCAGCCTGCAGAGTTGATGGAGAATGATGCTCAGCCTCTCTGCATGACTGAGGATGCCGCTCAGCATTCCCGTACAGGTGAGGACGCCGCTCAGCCTCCCTGCCCCGATGAGGACGTCGCTCTGCCTTCCTGCTCCACTGAGGACATCGCTCTGCATTCCTGCTCAGCTGAGGACACCGCTCAAAATCCCTGCTCAGCTGAGGATGCCTCTCAGACTCCCTGTTCAACTGAAGACTTTTTGCCCAGAGGGCCAGGACTGTCAGGGGAGGGAAGTGTGTTCTAGTGCTCCGGGAGGAGCGCCTTGGGGGGTGGGGTTCTGTCACGATTTCTCCTCGAGCTAGTGCTGTAGCATGCTTTGTGCTCGGAAACCCGCAGCGTGAGCTCAAAGCACGAGCTCAAAGCGAGTGCACGCTTTTAGGTTTTTGGTGACACTGACTTTGTTCACTTTCAACATGTGCATTTGTTATGGTTTATGTCCTGTCTCCGCCCCTGTATTGTCATTGGTTGTTTCCCGTGTGTCATCATTAGACTCAGCTGTTTTGTGTTCACCCTTGATTACATTTGTCATTTAAACCCCTCATGTCTCTTTGCACTTTGCAAAATATTATGTGAGTTTTCCATATACCAAGCGTTTGTTTCTCAGTTCATGAGTTATTGTTTTGATCTTGTTCTCGCCCTTGTTCTCGATTCCTGTTTTGCCTTGTTTATGCCCGTTTGCCGTTCGCCTGACCAATTGCCTGTTTTTGACCATGCTATTGTCTCATGATTTGGATTTGTCTGCCTGCCTCTCTATAATAAAAGCTCTTATCTGCACTTGCATCCATCCTAACCTCCATTGCATTAAATAATGTGACAGTTGGTAACAATAATATGATTTTATTTATTAAAGAAATGCCTATGCAGCTCCACATTTTTGGATTATTTCTTTCTGGGTTTGCCCCCATTTCAAAGTGAAATCTATCAATATTCGAAAGCACTTCCTATCAGCGTGAAAGGTTCTATAGAATAAAACCTGCGTCCTCCTGTCCAGCCAGGCTTTCTACCACTTTAAGATTTATCTTCAAAGACAATTCTGTACAGGTTGGAATGAAGTAGATCTGCTTAAAAATCCATAACACAGGATATTGAATGAGAGAGAACAGAGAGAGAGAAGATGTTGCTTTCATTTTTACGGTGCACTGAATGAGACGAACGAGAGGGCCAGATGATTACATGACTCATATCTCATGTCTCAGAGAGTGTGCCCTCTCCAACAGCATGTATGTATCACCAAAGCCATTAACATATTGAATATGAACCCTGTCCCCTTTTCTCATCATTACTGCAATAGAGGTGAGGAATTTAATAATCATACCCAGGCAAATAGCATATCATTCCATTCAGAGCTGCAGTTATGTAATGTGGGGAAAGGTGTGTTAAAAATGTTAGCAGTGAGGTGATAAGGCCTGCTAATGGGTCATTTTTATGCAGTGGAACACCACAGAGAAAAGTAGGCTGAGAGAGTGACTGTTTCCCATTTTCCCTGTGTGTATATGTGTGAGGCTGCGTTTTAAAAATTGATCTAATTACTTACATTCAGGACAAAACCAATAGATCCACATGAATCTGTTATTGCTCAAAAACAAATGGGAACATTGAATCTCAAAGAATGACTCACCGCAGCATGTGTGTGTGTGTGTGCGTGTGTGTGCGCTGCAAAAATACACGCTTTATGTCAGAGCTATCCATTTATATTCTTACAATGTGAAGGTATTTGTAATGCACAACACACTCCCCTGCCTCCCATCAAAACCAGAGGACCGTGACTGTTACCGAGAGCATACTACACGTTCCATCAGTTCAGCTACTTTTACTTTCTTACATTACTGCCTTCTTCATTTTGCTGCCAAAGGACCCATTTTTGTTCAACAACATAAAGATAATTGGCATTTTCTCACCATAGATAGCCTCCCGTGGGCCAGGGATTGGGAACCTATAGCTCATCAGCCATATCTAGCTCTTAAACTGAATTACTGTGTTTTTTGTTTTTGGTTTATTTCGACCCCGTCTGATCATTTACCAATTCTCACCTGCTAGCTAGCACTCACCTATCATTTAACAGCTACTTACTGGGGACACTAAAGAAGTGCTGAGAAGATGTAATGACTGGTTTCATGTGTCTCGGAGCACGTGCTTATCTTCACCTAGCATGTGCTTGCTCAAGACACACGAAGACACATCTTTTTTTAATCTGCTGCTCATGCTACAATAGAGAGCAGCTGAACACGCTCAAACACTGGACACATTGTCTTTCATCGTGTGGAAAGTTCTTTACGATGGGAACTGATCTGTAGTTCATTGCTGCATTGTGAGACTCTTAGGAACCAGGAAATGGTTCTTCTATGGTATCACTAAACTTAAACACATCAAATGGTTAAGGATTCTTCAGTTCCTAAACGGGTTCCCTGATTTCTTCTGTTTTTGTCTACATCTCATACTAAATTGTTTCATAAATTAAAACAAAATCTAAGATAAAACTAAGGTAGCCCGAGTAAACACAAAATATGTGAAATGTATTTGTATTGCCATGTATTGCCATGTATGCCATGAAAATGTATTTGCCATGTCATGGCAAACTAGTGACTTCATTTCCCAGAATGCAGCGCAAGCTACAAACATGGCTGACGACTACAGCTCCCAAAGCTACACACAGACATGTCACCTGCTCCTGAGGACTAAACAAACGCAGCTCTTCCCAATTACACTCACAATCACACCACGCATAAAAGAGACTACTCATTAGCTAGTTCTTCGTGAAGTATTACGCTCAGTTATCATTTGTCTCTGTTGTTTACCAAGCCTTGGTTTTGTGTTGTTATTCTGGTTTCGGCTTTGTTTACTCTATTGACCTTGGTTCTCTGCCTTGCCTGTTTTGTACTGTTTGCCTGATCGTGTGACCCTTGCCTGTTTTGTGTTTCGATTTCTGGCTATACCTTCGGATTTGTTTGCTGATTAAACCGCCGTACCTGCAATTGCTTCTGTCTCATCCAGCATTACGTGACAGTATTTGCCCCCATAGATTTAATTCCCAAAATCTATGAAACGGCATTCATTATGGGGTTCAGTTGGACTAGACCTGATTACTGTCAGCCCTGTTCAATCAAATCAACACTTAAACTTTTTCAACAAGTTGCTAAAAAGGTCTTACCCAGTAACACAGTATGCCAAAAATTGAAAGAAATTCCAGAAATCATGAGGAAGAAGGTGATTGAAACACATCAGTCTGGGACAAGTTACAAAGCTATTCCTCTCTTGCATTAATAAAGGTCAATGTTCATGACTCCACTATCAGAAAGACACTGGGCAAAAATGTCATCCATGGAAGAGTGGCGAGGTGAAAACCACTGCTAACCCAGAAGAACATTAAAGCTCATCTGAATTTTGCCAAAACACACCTTGATGATCTGCAATCATTTGGGAGAACGTTCTGTGGACTGATGAGTCGAACTGATGAGTGGAACTGTTTGGAAGACAGGGGTCCCGTTACATCTGGTGTAAACCAAACACCAAATCACACAAAAAGAACATCATACCCACGGTCAAGCATGGTGGTGGAAGTGTGATGGTGTGGGGATGCTTTACTGGTTCAGGGACTGGGCAACTTGCAGTAATTGAGGGAAACATGAATTCTGCTCTCTACCAGAAAATCCTAAAGAAGAATGTCCGGTCTTCAGTCCGTAAACTGAAACTCACGTGCGACTGGATTATGCAGCAAAACAATGATCCAAAGCATAGGAGTAAATCCTAGTCCTAGAAGTAAGTGAAAGACTGATCTTCAGTTGTTCGAAGCGTTTGGTTGCAGTTATTGACGCTAAAGGATTCACAACCAGATTTTAAGTTTAAGGGGGCAGTTAGTTTTTCACGTGGGTGATAGGTGTTGGATAACTTTTTCTGCTCCAATAAATAAATAAATAAATAACCGTATAATAAATAAATAAATAAGTAAATAAATAAATAAAAACAAACAAAGGCAACTTTGTTTAACGTTGTACTTCATTTGAAGATCTAAAACTGTTCAGTATGACATATACACAAAAACAGAAGAAATTAGGATGTGGCAAATAATTTTTCACAGCACTGTAGATACACAATTTGTTAATTTGCTCTAAAAACATGCTTTAACGGATCCACAGTGGTGCAATAGAAAAATCATTCGGCCATTCAATGCAACAAAAATCCGTGCTTGGGAGCAAAGAGAGAAAAATTGAACATGCTATTTGAGTAGGAGGGATGGCATACTCTCTCTCTCGCTCTCTCTCTCTCTCCTGTCAGTCACAGTGACACTAAACGATCATGGCTGCCTGTAATCTCATGTATGCAGAAGAGGCCTTTCCTCCAAGTGTGTTACGCTGATTTGGTTTATCATCGTTTTAATCAACATTAAAAAGGTCCACAATTTCTGCCCATGATCTTGTTGCATCAAGTTATAAAGGGAAAAATACAGATAGTTTTATCTGATCAGTATTTAAAAAACGAGCCTTTGCAGCAACACTCAACATTTTATTATACATTATTCCGTGTACATCCAGGCTTTTTTTCTAACCCCAGCACCAAGATAAATGTCTTGTCCAATGTCTTGTCCATATCAGTATACTCAGCAAATAAAGTGATTCATGAAACTCTCAAATCCTTAACCTTAAGGACAGATCTGTTCATTCAGTAAAGACATAACACTGCCTGGGTATTTCCCAAGAGCATAACAGCAGCATGATGGTGCTATTCATTTTCCAGTTCACGTCTCCGTCACTGACCACAGAAACGCTCTCAGACTTGGGATTTTAACTGACGTTCGTCCATCTGCTGGCTGCATTCTGTTACCAATGAGCTATTTGACTCTCTGTGTACAGTCCCATATCTAAATATTGAGATAATAACCACTTTTAATTAGCTTTTCACTTGATACGTCAGTGCATTTCCAAGTGCCATATTGAACAGCGTTCTGAAAGGTCAAATTTGCATATAATTGAGTTTTTTTTATTATCACTGTAGACACACTGCAACATGGCTTTAATCAGAATATCTCAAGCTCCTTTTGCGTCTGTTTACGGGTTTGTGTCAGAGGGGATTTCTATGTACGTACATGTCTATGTCTATGTATAAAGGGAATATTTCTGAATCAATTTAATGAATACCTCTGTGAATTCTGCTGCACTCAGTGTCTGTTCTAAGAAAATAATCAATGACGGGATGGTAGAATGTGCCAGATATAAAGCGGAGTTCCTCTTACAACCGTGAAGTGGATTATTTTCCACTAGCAGCACATCCTGAAGTGTTTTATTATTCTTATAGCACAGCAACATTTGATCCATTCATAGTAATGTTTAATGTTGTGGAACATTCGCAGAGCAAATCGGAAGCACCTTGTTTTTCTTTCAAAGACAAGTCATGTTACTAACGTATATATGCAAAGCCCTCCATCCTGAAGACTTTCCACTGCAGGGTCATTCCATACATGCTAAATAGACATCTCCTTACAGAAAGCCGACAATTACAAGTCACTGTGAATGAATTGTTACTATGGAAATGAAAACATGCTAGTAAGAGCACATTAATAGAAACCTGTGAGTTGTCTTGCAGCCAGCGCTACTGTCGAAGCTGCTGTTATAGGCAATGAATCTGTCTAATTAGAATCTGGAAGTGTTGTGATATACAGAAAATGAATCAATAACTACTATGAATTATTCAGTAATGACACTATTAAGGGTACAGTTGCTTGACATACAGTGCCCTTTACTAATATTGGCCCCCTTGGTAAATATGAGCAGAGAAGGCTGTGAAAATTTGTCTTTATTGTTTAACCTTTTGATCTTTTGTTTAAAAAAAAAAAAAAACATTCACTGAAATACTCTGCTCTCATGTTTATCAAACACCTACTAAAATTTAACAAAGTTTTTTTGGGGGATAAAACTGTGTTTTGTTTGCAATTGTTTGATATCCATGAGAGAAGAGTATTTTTGTGAATTTTTTTAACAAAAGATCAAAAGAATTTTTGACAATTTTTTACCAAGGGTGCCAATATTAGTGGAAGGCACTGGGCCATACCCTCAGTGGTATGACTTTTATGTGGTGGGTTCTATTCAGTTATGCTTATTATTTGTACTTCCATCCATCCATCCATCCATCCATCCATCCATCTTCTATACCGCTTTATCCTCTTCAGGGTCACGGGGGAACCTGGAGCCTATCCCAGGGAGCATCGGGCACAAGGCGGGGTACACCCTGGACAGGGTGCCAATCCATCACAGGGCACAATCACATACACATTCACACACCCATTCATACCCTACGGTCACTTTGGACATGCCAATCAGCCTACCATGCATGTCTTTGGACTGGAGGAGGAAACCGGAGTACCCGGAGGAAACCCCCGCAGCACGGGGAGAACATGCAAACTCCACACACACAGGGCCACGGTGGGAATCGAAGCCCCGAACCTGGAGGTGTGAGGTGAACATGCTAACCACTAATTATTTGTACTTATTATTCAGTAATTGCTACAAAATAATCAGTACAACAGAAAATTTATTAGGAAAGGTATGTAGTTATAAGATTGAGGAACCTCTGAGGGTTGATTTACACTAGTTGGACCCTGGGGAAACAAAAACAAAATGTATCTGCACAATATCTTTTTATCTGTCAGTGTAACAAAGGTTGTGTTGGTTTTTTTTTTTTTTTACTCTAGCTAAGAGGGTTACTATGCCACTAATGTTTTACATGGCTGTCATTTTGTAATTTTATTCTTCAGCAACTTTGTAAACATACACGCCTGACAATTAACCAACAATTGATTAGAAAATTTTCGATGACGAGGGCTTGGGACATCAGGAGAGAACAGGCAGACACACAGAGCAAGTAGTGTTATGTGTGTGTGTGTGTGTGTGTATGCGTGCTATAGATTGAATATATGCAGAGGACTGAAGTTAATGAGGATTATTTACATACCAGCAGTGTTCACTGATATGGTCTATTCAGTGTGCATATACACCAGATGAAGAGGTATTGGTGATATGAAGAGTGTGATTGTTTTGGTTTATGTACCTGCTGAAGGACTTGCACCCACTCTTCATGCTGAATGGCTGCTGGAGGCTGTGACATCAGTCTGTAGAGCAGGTCCTCTCTTAGCTGGCATACTGGCTCTACTGTGGCCAAGCGAAATGCTTCACGTTCATGCTCCAATCTCAGTTCTATACACACACACACACACACACACACACACACACACACACACACACACACATATAAATCACATCATACACATTAGAAGCATAACTCAATGCCGCTATCTGTATTTGTATCCGTATCTGTATTCGGATTGAAACCTAAATTGGGCGTGACCTAAACTGGAAAAGTTTTGTTTTATTTTGAAAACAGAGATGCACGTGGAACTGTTTATTAATCAAGCTCACACAGATATTATTTTTGTTTGTACCTAGCTGTCATATTTGATGAATTTACTTGCTTCTATTTCAAACTTGTAGCCTACGTTTAACCACTGGTCACCCTGACCAGGCAATTACTAAAGATGAATGAATAAATGCTGTAAATGCATTGTTCACCTCCACATTAATGAATGTGGTTTTTCGTTGCTACACAAGCTTGCCCACATGACAGTAAAAACCTACTGCTCAGGTGACTTCCTACTAAAAACAAAATAGTGCGCTTCCTGGTCATATCTACACTCGCCAGACACTTTCTTAGGAACACCTGTACACCTAAAAATTCATGCAATTATCTAATCAGCAAATCATGTGGTTGCAGCGCAATGCATAAAATCAGGCAGATACGGGCCAGCAGCTATGGATAACGTTCACATCAAACACCAGAATGGGAAAATAATGTGATCTCAGTGATTATGACTATAGCATGATTGTTGGTGCCAGATGGGCTGGTTTGAGTATTTCAGAAACTGCTGATCTCCTTGTGCAAAACACACACACACACCAAAAAAAAAACAAAAAAAAAAACATTGAGTGACAGTTCTGTGGTTGGAAGCCATGTTGATAAGAGAGAGATTAGAGGAAAATAGTGAGATTGGTTGAGCTGCCAAGAAGGATATAGCAACTCAAATAACCCCTCTTTACAACCGCGGTGAGAAGAAAAGCATCTCAGCATGCACAAAACATCAAGCCTTGATGTGGGTGAGCTACAACAGCAGAAGAACATCAGGTTCCACTCCTGTCAGCCAAGAACAAGAATCTGAGGCTATCATGGGCACCTAAACTGACCTAATCTAAACAGTTGGGTGGGGGGAAAAAATCACCTGGTCTTTTTCCAGTCTTCAACTGTCCAGTTTTGGTAAGTCTATGCTCATGATAGCCTCAGATTCTTGCTCTTGGCTGACAGGAGTGGAACCTGATGTGGTCTTCTGAAGTGGTAGTCCATCCATGTCAAGGTTTGAAGTGTTGTACATTCTGAGATGCTTTTCTGCTCACCACGTTTGTAAAGAGTGATTATTTGAGTTACTATATAGACTTCCTGTCGGCTCAAACCTGTCTGGTCATTCTCCTCTCATCAACAAGGTGTTTCAGCCTGCAGGCCCTCCACACACAGGATGTTTTTCGCACCATTTTGTGTAAACTCTAGAGACTGTTGTGTGTGAAATTCCCAGGAGATCAGCAGGTTCTGAAAAACTCAAACCTAAAATACTGTTCATTCTGACGTTCGACGTGAACATTAACTGAAGCTCTTGGCCTGTATCGGCACGATTTTACGCATCGTGCTCCTGCGACATGATTGGCTGATTGGATAACTGTGTAAATGAGCAGGTGCACAGATGTTCCTATTAAAGTGGACGGTGAGTGTATTTATATCTGTTTAGATTCCTTTTTTAAAAGACTTTTGAGTTTTTAATTGAAGATATTTTTATGAGTACGACCCCGCTATCTGAGTCCATCATATACTGCAATCTGTAGTTTCTTATATGGATTATTATATTGCTTATAGTAGGAAGCTAATCTAGCTAGCTAATGTTTCAGACCAAACGATCCATGCCCACGCTGATGTCAGTACTTCATAACTTTAAAGCAGTAGAACAGAATTTTACAAATAAACTTACAGTCTTGCATTTTTCACTTGGAATCTGTTCACATTTCATACACAGAGAAACATTCCTAGCTCTGCGTAGCATGATGTAATCGACTACAGTATACATATATCTGTGTATGCTATCAATGATACAAATGCAAATCACTTAACCAAGGCAACATTGCCACATTTTAGTAATATAATCTACTCTGACACTGGCTCTGACATTAGCCTGCTAAAAAAAAACACTGCCTGATGCCATTATTGCGCTCCAGGACACTAATGACAAAACATCTGCTTCTAAAGAGTAAAAAAGCATAATAGCACTGTTTTTAACATCGTTATATACTAATGTTATGTTCTCCATTAAACTGATGATAATTATTTATTACCAGCATGCAGCAGATCAGTGAAGAGGTCTCCATCTTCCCCTTCATCCAGTCTGCTTCTAGTCAGGAAGTTCCTCATGTCTGCCTCCACTCGCTCCCTAAAACAGGGGAATGAGACGCAGCACATCGGACACTCTCACATCTGGGACTCTCTTTCAGTGTAGTTGTAGTTTCTGTGTAGAACCGTATCAGATCCTTTTCCAAGGTGAACCCTTTTTGCATCTAAAAACCCATAATTATCCAATGAACTCTTAAAGAACCCTTGAAGAACCCTTTTTTGTAAGAGTGTACTGATGGATATCTTTACAGCATCTTTGAAAGCCTCTGTTATTGGAACTATAAGACTTGAACCAAAAATAACATTTGCACATGGTTCCTGTTTACCCCATCCGCAGCCCTCCCCCACCCACCCCCACCCATACACACACACAGATGTTGGCAATGAGCCAAAACATGTTTGTTATCTGAAGTTTGCTTCTTTTATATTGCACTTGAGCTGTGAGGCTAATGTAGCTAATGAATAAAGGGAAGGTTATAGCCTCCAGTTTAGCGTTGTAGATTCTTCATGTCTGACTCAATCCATGTTGAGTTGTTTAGTATCTCAAACAGATGTATTTGGTTTCTGACTTACTGTTGTCTATAAAAATAGACAAAGGGCCGTTACTGATCTGAAAACAGAATCCCAGTCACTTTTTTGTTCTCATGGTTTGTTGTCTGGTTTGGGGATGAGGCCCAACATTTGGAGGTGGGATTATATATTCCTAGTGATTCAGATGGTAATATGGTTCCAGCTTCACTTTTATATATTATTGTTAACCATACTGAATTACTCTACTGTTACGTATGTTCATGTTAATGGAAAGATACTACGCCGAACTGTGATGTAGCCATAAGTTTCCATTACTTGTAAGCTACATTAGCCTTGTAGCCTTGAAGAAGCACACTTCAGACGTGAAACATGTCGTGGCCGATCCATTCCATGGATAATAATAAGAAAGTTGTGTAACTGGTACTTTTTTGGCCGACGTGTTGCTTCTGTGAAGAAACGGCTACAGTCACGCAGACGCAGTGGCAATGAGAATTTTCACAGGTCAGTGAGAGTAAAAGCACAACTATCCAACTTTCTACCAGTGCATACTGCCTGATGGTGCTAATGAACTGGATGGCAGGATCTGTGGGTGGCTTTGTGTGTGTGTGTGTGTGTGTGTGTGTGTGTGTGTGTGTGTGTGTGTGTGTGTGTGTGTGCGTGTGTGTGTTGTGTGTGCTGTTTGCTCGTTACTGAATCCCACATGCGTGCACCCCATTAACCTTGCCTGACTCACACACGCTCATTACCCCAGAGCTATGGCTGCCCTTCTCAAATCACACACCTTTATAAACCTGCGGGGGTCTTTCTTCTATCTCCCCATGTCTCTCTCTGTCTGTCTCTATCAGTCTCTCTCCCACACACATCCTTTTTAAACACAATGTCACATTGCCTGTGTGGGAAACACAGAATCTCATAAACACCGGTGAGCAGAGAGACTATTGTAAATGGCTCCAGCTGAACCTTTCTCTTTCAAGCCTCTTAAAATCACATTTTCTTCCTTCCTTCCTTCCTTCCTGAATTTACTTTACTCTTCCTTTCTGTCTTTATCTCCTCTCTCCCCCTCGCTGGTACGAGTCTCTCTATCTGACTCCGTCTCTCCTCGTCTCATCCCAGCTTTTCCTTTCCTCCAGCGAGAAAAAGGCAATCAGGAGTTTCACCTCATTTATCTTTGCCCGTTTTGCCTGAGTGGCCAGGTAGCTGCAGCGCCGAAGGAGAATAAAGTATCTGACTGGCTCGCAAAGTATCTGACAGCCTCGGGCCTTTTACAGGATATTTTATCATGTCACTATCCTGTAGTTTATAGCCATGTGAAAACTACAACTCCCTTCATTCACAGCTGATATGTTTATCTCACAAATGTTACAAGCCAGACAGCGAATGACTTTTTCATCCAGACTATAGATCACAGTTGAAATCATGATGGTGAATTCATCCAAACTTGGCTCCTAGAGTACAAACACAGCCCAACTGTATCTCTGACATTATACAGATGAGAAACAGTGCTGGATTGTCCACAGGGGAAGATGGAGCATAGCCTCACCATATACAGCATATCAGCATTTCAACCAATTATTCTTCATAAAGTCCTCATTTACAACCGCATGCATTTAAAATGATGTTGAAATACTAATTATTTTTGCAGTTTCACAGATCTGTTGATTCGCTTGCCTTTCCTTCATGCTCACTGGTCCATTTAACTCCATAAAGTATTTGCACTTAGTGGTCAAAACTGCAACGAGCACTAATAGAAGCCCATTGGGGTAGGAATCACACTGCCCCATGCTCACCATATGAACACTTTCAGTGGAGGAGGAGGAGCAGACACTACACAGGATTGACAAATTTACACCAAGTACACCAATACACAAATACTCTGCAGCCAACAAGATCTTCATCTAGCTTTATAGCAAATAATGGGGATCAAATTTGAAACATTTCCACTAATAAAGGCAAAGTGAAAGTGCAGGCAGTGCAGCTGTGATGTACAGTGATGAACTATTTCTATTGTAAGATATATTGCAAAGATTGGGAGAGGGAAAGAGGGTTTGCTGTATGCGTGTGCATCATGGTGAACTTGTTTCCCACGCAAAGGCTAAGAAAAAGAAGAAAGTGTGTCTCACGTTTATAATGCCTAATTTGTTGGGCTAGTTTCAAGTTTTTTGGATGGTTTTTGAGATGCAGTTGGCTGGAAACTTTGCCGTGGAATACCAAACCAATACCAATGTATCAGGTCCAATACTAACGTCTCAGAACAATACCAACATCTCAATCACAACATTGGCAAACAGGTAGTGCTGCTATCTCACAGTTGTATGGTATCTGAGTCAATCCTGAGCTCTGATTACTATCTGTGCAGAGTTTAACATGTTTTCTGTGTGTGGGTTTCCTTCAGGTTTTCCAGTTTCCTCCCACCTCCCAAACACATGTTGGTAGGTGAGCTGATTATGCCAAATTGCCTCTAGTTGTGAATGTGTGTGTGTGTGTGTGTGTGTGTGTGTGTGTCCATTGCGATGGACTGGCATCCCATCAAGGGTGTATTCCCACCTCACACCATGTGCTCCAGAGGTTGGACACCCTGATCAGAATGAATTAGTTACTGAAGATGAATGAATAAACACAAAATTAAAATATCAAATCAACAAATTTTGGACAGAATTGATTTGTGAATAAATTGTTGAGATTTATTCAGGTTTTATGTCACCTATCATAAATCATAGGAAGATAAAACAAACAAAAATACTAAATAAAAGAAGATTTTACTCGGGTTACATTATTCAGAAATACATTATTGCATTTGAAATTACTTAAGTAAGTCTTTTTTTTTTTTTTTTTTTACATTTATCTGAAAAAATAAATAAATAAAGTATAAAAGTATATCATTTTTGCAGTTCACTTTGAATATCTTGTTCTCTCATCACTGTTTTTAATGCAATATGATTTATTCAAATTTATTCTGATAGTCCATCAATTAGTAAACACACCTGTGCTTTATCATCACTACTGCTTCCGGTAAATAATTCATCAATATACAGTGGGATCCAAAAGTCTGAGACCTCTAGTGAAAATGCTTCTATTTTGCATTCTTTTCTAATTTAATGCATTTTTCATTACAAATTATATTGCTGACAATGACTCGAGTGAAAAGTAAAATCTTTGAAATGTTTAGGTGAATTTCAGAGTTTCTTAGTATTGCGTACGTCCCCTTTAACGACAGTTGCACTCGAGCTGGCATGCACTCCACCAGATTGTGCAAAACCTTATGATCCATTTTAGATCAAACCCATCAGCATGTTGTCTGACTGAACACATGCTTCAGTAGAGGAGATTAGACATGAGGAAATCTGACCTTCTGTACAAAGCTGTTAAAATGGTTAATATCACATATACTTGTAATACTGTATGCTTGCATTTAAATAGGGACCTAGAAATAGTGCAGAATCTTGAATAGTACATATTCAAGATATTAAACGTTTACTTTCTTTGTTTTAAATATTTCAAAATTATAAAAACCTTCTGTTTAAAAAAAAAAATCCCAGATTTCCTATTGAAACTTTTTCCTGATTTGAACAGGTAATAAAAATGAACAAAACACAGAATCCGTTTCAACCCAATGAACCCTGTTATATCCCCAACTCCAACCCCCTAAACCCACCTCCAATGAGCAGCACTGTGGTCAAAGTCAAATTCACAAAAATACCATACAGACGCAAAAATAATTAACAAGACCTACACAAACAAAACACAACAAATGACAAGCACAAACATGCCTGTCTCCACATGGTCCTCAACCTGAGCCCTCCAGAAAAGAGATGAGCTTTCCCCATTTCCTACCACATGCCCCAGGTCTACCCAGCTGTCTATAGACATAATGTGATCTGAGTGTCCAAGACATCACAAATGAAATGCTCAACTCTCATCCAAAAATACTGGATTTTAATGCAGTACCAAAAAGCTTGGTTCATGTCACCATCCTCCAACTGACATCTCCAGCAGATAGGTGTGTCTTTTAAACCAAGCCGAGACAAGAGAGGTGGACCAATAAATTTGGATGAAGCCGTATGTCAGCTTTGTTGGAAGAAAAAAAAAGTGTTAAACGTGCAAACACTAGCCTACAAATCTCAGCATCCATCTCCATGGGTTGGCATGTCACCCAACCGCATTGTTTATTTTATTTAATATTTAGACATATTAGTCAGGTTACCATCCAACTGGTATTTCTTTAAAAGTTTTATAGGCTTGTGGTATACTGCACTTGTAAAAGAAATAAAGTAAAAAAAAAAATTGCCACCGTCACAGCCCTAGTCCAGACTGATTGAATGTCCGTCATAACAGGATGTGTCTCTCTCAGGTGGAAGCGACCAATGAAATTCCCAGATTTTCAGTGTGAGCTCAGATTTTTGGACCCCAGTGTATGTATTTTCCATTATCTTGTTTGAGAAATGTAATAAAAAGTGTTTTTATTTATTCTTTTGGACTGATGGACTCAGATTCAGACGTCTGGACACTATAAGAGCAGTGCAATGATGTAAGACTAAAGGGACGAGTGTATGGTTAGGTGTGTTACCTGGTTCGGCTCAGTTTGTGGTTCTCGGCAGTCCACACATGTCTGTGCTGACGTAGCAGGCCACTCTCTCTCCTCTCTTGAACCACACGCAGACTCTTCTGTATCTGATACAGAGCATACAGACATCAAATACAGCATAACTCTAGTATCGTCTCAATACACTTCAGTACACTTGGCAGTGGTGGCTCAGTGGTGAAAAGGGGTTTGAGGGTTACTGATCAGAAGGTCAGGACTCAAGCTTCAGCACTGCCAAGCTGCTACTACTGGGCCCTTGAGCAAAGTCCTTAACCCTCTCCGTTCCAGGGATAATAAATCATGACTGACCCTCTGCTTTGTCCCCAAACGTCCTAACAAGCTGAGAAATGTGAATTTGTGTTTCGTGAACTGTTTCCTTTTTTAAATGATTTATTTTATTGTACAGATCCTGATCTGTAATTTCCAGCACAATTAACACACAGCTACACAATGAATAACTCACAACAGTGCGGTGGAGTGTGTTCCCGGTATGGGAATGAACATGATGTATGAATGAACGTTAACTTTAATCGTCTTTACGCTTTTATTTTATTTTATTTCTTCCTCGCTTAGATTTTTTCCTCTCTTATTTACTTTCTTCTGTTCTCTGTTTCAGATTTATTTGCTTTTTTCTTATCTTTTTTCTCTCTCATTCTGTTGCTCTTCCACTTCTTATTATTCCTCATGATCTCTCTCACTGTCCCTTTCTTTCTTTCTTTCTTTCTTTCTTTCTGCCTTTCCCCCTTTTGTATGCTTTGGGGGGTTTTTTTCTTATTCACTTTCACTTTTTCTTTCTCCATGTCTTTTTTTTCTTATCTCACACCTGTTCAAGGTTCTCATTATCACTTGTGAAGCAGCAACACTACCTGTTGTGCCATCATGCCACCTTGTAAGGCCCTAACCACCGAGCCAACACTGAAAAGTCTCCCAGTCAGGGAGCTGAATCCAGGTCTTCTGCGTGACAGGAAGAGAAGCTATTCACTATACTAACAAGACAAGACTATATTTCTCAGTATTTTATCTTTCCTTTTCTTTACTTTTTACCTCAATTTTACCTCTCATGCGTGCTATTTATTTTATTCTATATTTACTCTCTCTCTCTCTCTCTCTCTCTCTCTCTCTCTCTCTCTCTCTCTCTCTCTCCCTCTCTCTCTCTCTCTCTCTCCTTTCCACCTTCAGCCCCTTGGGCAATGCAAATCTAGTTTCTACTTGAATGTGAATGTTAATTTACATTACAGTAATGTAGCTAGGTTTTGCATTAAAAGAACAGACACATAAGGGGGAAAGAAAGAGTGGAAAGGTAAAATGCCATAAACAAACTGCTGAAGATTAATAAATGTGTCCTCTTCTTGTGGATGTGAGCAGAGAGAGATGGTAATGGATGTAACATGATGACTTGTAATTTTTGTCCACTGAGAACCCGAAGCCAGGAGGTTTTAGCAGAGTGGAAGGAAGGCATGGAAGGAGTACAGCTAAAATGACTGAGTGTGTTTTCATTTTGGTTTCATATTACCATTGTTGTGGTTAAATTATGAGCCGCTGGGCCAATTTGTGTTACTACTCAGCCACTTATTAATAGGCTGCCTTGTCAATAGTCATTTTATTGTTTGGAAGCTAAAGGTAATCAGATCTAAGCCTTGACATGACTTGCACAGAGCACACAGTGAACAACAACTCAAGGTCTAGCGTAGTCACTTATTGATGTTGTGTGCAGTGTATGTGCGCTCTACTAGTAGCCTACTTTATGGAGGCTTTAATATAGGAAATGAAAACCTCTTCTTACGGTCCTCTCACATTCAGTACGCTAGGCAAGGTACATCCCTTCACCACTTTATTCAAATGAACTGTTTTTCTTTTTATTTGGTAACCAATTTGTCTTTATGTAAACATGTAATTGTGTCCAAATACTTTCTTTTTTTGTATTATAGATAAATAATATACAGTGCCTTGAATAATTATTTATCACCCTTGAACTTATCCACATTTTGTAGTGTCACAACTTGGAACTAAAATGGACTTCATTGGGTTTATATATCATGGATCTTTATATAATTCCCTTCTTATCTGACCTTTGGTTTTTTGTGATTTGTGATTTTTTTTTAACAACTAAACACTGATTGGTATTTTTGCAGAATTTTTCCAGAACAATTTTGACATCTCCTTGATCTTCATGATGCTCTTGTTACGAAACGGACGTGGAAGCGGAAGCAAATGCAGATCAAAGTTTTTATTCCAAACACAAAGTCAATAAACATGAGCAGAGATACGCGGTCCGTAGCATGAAGCGAGATTCAAGGCGTGAAACCAAAACAGGACACGAGAGCAAGGCCACTTAGCATGAAAGTGGCTAACACATACATAACGTACTTAAACGTGGTTAAGCCTGTTTATCATTTAACTAGAACCGAGGCGTGAAACATGAAACTATAGCAGGGCATGGAAACACTACTGCGTGGCACCATTACACATTTAAAACATGTAATACTGCGCGCCCTCCAGCTCTCCTTGCACATCGCTGCCGCAGCGCCATCTGCCGGCGAGATCGTGACAGCTCTTCGTTTAGGTATGTTCTCTAACAAACTCTTGAGCCTTCCAAAAACAGGTACATTTTAATTGAGATCATGTGACACTTTTTTAAATTGCACACAGCTTGACTGCATTTAACTAAATCTGTAACTTCTGGTGGCAACATGACTTATTTAAGGGTTTCACAGCAATGGGGGGGGGTGAATACTTGTGCAAATTTTATGGTTTTCATTTCTAAATACATTTGCAAAACTATATAATCCCAATGAAGTCCATTTCAGTTCCAGGTTATAAAAAATGTCTTTATGTATTGCTCTTCCTTTCTTTTCTTTTCTGTTAATTTCTCACTCTTATCTTTTACTTTCTCAGTGTCACTTCCCTCTTTCTCTCTTTCTTCGCAAAGTCACTCTTCAAGGTCGACCAATAGTGGATTTTAATGACACCAATAACTAATTTGGGCAGTACCTGCCGATAACCGATTAATCAAATGACAGTTTTTTTTTTTTAAATTGATACTGAATGATACTGATACTGAAGTTAAACTATTGCTGAACTTTATTACAGAAATAAACAGTACTGAGTGTACCATGAAAATGTACGGTACTTTTTTCAAATGAAATAAATATATAAATATTAATATACATGAACTATTAATAAATGTTAAAGTAAATAAAAGATATACATTAAAAATGAATCCAAAAACACTTCAAATAACACAACAAAATTTGTTTAGGTCAAATTTATGCAGAAATGTAGAAAATTCTAAAGGGTTCACAAACTATCAAGCACCACTCTAGAATACCATGTCATATTTCACGTCTAGGACTTTTGCCTTCAAGTCACGACAGGTTGTACTGGTGTGTATATTTACACATACTATAGACACACATACACTATAAAGACAATAGGCCTAAAGAATAAAAGTGCCGCACTGCTGGTAAAAGACTGGATATAAAACACTGAATATTTACCATCATTGCTTTTCATAAATGTGCTGTGTGCTTTGTAAGAATCTGTGTGCTTCTGTAGTTCTGTTGTTTCTGTAGTTATTTAGTCTGACATTTATTTAGTCTGACATTCTGTCAACCCCCACTACACCAGTGTTTCCCACTCCCAGTTCTGCACAGTTCACTTCTTCCCTTTGCTCCTACACATCTGATTTACCTCATGAATGAATGGATTCATTTATTTCAAATAACATCTTTGTTGTCTGCATGCAAATAAATTACTCTGTACTAATTATTAGCATTGTGGTACTTGAGACCAGTCTTGTCTTGAGACTGCAAATCAGTGGTCTCAATCTTGTCATAAACTCAGGTTAAATTATACTCGGAATCGTTTCGGGCTCAGCCTATGACGACTCTAATAATTTTTTTAACACCAGCTGAGACCTGAGATGCTGTAACCTCATTTCCATGAACAAGTACTTTGTAATGTTCCAAAATGAAAACGTCTATCTCTGCATGTGGAGTTATATAGCACCTATAATTTTCCAGTGACTATGTTTCAAAATGTTTAAAATAATATAGCACAAGTACTTGTAATGCACAGCTGGATTTGGTCTCAGAACGTTGTATGAGCCAAAACAAATTCTAGTATTACATGCATTTTATTTACCTTGGATTGGGGGAGGAAAGTGGAGAACTCTGAGGAAACCCCTGAAGCACAGGGAGAACTTGAAAACTCCAAGCACACAGGGCAGAGGCAGGAATTGAACCCCCAACCCTGGAGGTCCGAGGCAAACGTGCTAACCAAGAAAATAATTCCAGCTCAAATGAAGTGAGAAATTTGCATCTGTTGAAGAATATGGGTGTGTCTTTGAAAAAAAAAAAGTGTATATATTGTGTTGTTTGAATAAACAAACTCTAGAAGTTGCCAGAATATTAATTGGATTGATCTAATAATCAGTCCCTCCAGGATTTTGCGATCGCAGAAATTAGCACAAAATCAAGCAAACTGGGCAATATTCTGAGGAGCGTACAATTTTTCAAAATTACCGCAGAATTTCCACAGATTTGGGTCAGGACATAGCACGTGATATCATCACAATGCGCATTCAGCCAAAGCCCTCTTCGATTCACGTGCATCGAACACGAGTACAACTAAAATGTCTTGTTTACCAACCAACATCACTGTGAAAGGCCGTGCAAAACAATTTAGTGCAATTGCAATTTCACCAATTCAAGTAGTTTTCTGGGGGATAAAAGCACAAAAAACTGTTGAAAAATGTTGAAAAAAGCCGCAGCAAAAGCAAGCATTTTTGGCCGGAACAATTACCCACAAAAAAAACTCCACAAAATCCTGTATGGACTGAATAAAAGGCAATTCTCTGCTGCTCATTACTCTCACTTTACACAGTAAAATGATCACTGTGTGTTGTAACGTGTGTAGCTCATTTACATTTTTAAGAAGTGCAGCTTTTTCAGTGAAGTGCCATCTAGTGGTTATTGTTACTAACTACCAACAATAAAGTGCAATCCATAGAATTAGACTTTTTCTTTATTTCAACAATATAAACAGATTATTGAAGGCTTCGCTGTTTGTCTTTAAGAAACATCCAGAGCTATTTTGTTATAATTTGTATAGCTTCCAGCTATTGACTCTGGTTCGGTTCTGTTAGTCAAACACAGAAAGCTGAGTCAAATACATGAACTGTCGGCATTGCCATTACTGTTGTACAGTAATTTAGTCAAAATGCTTTGTTGGAGATCTCTTTTCAATATCTGAACTGTTTGTTGGTGTGAACGTTGAGACGTGTGTTTGTTATTCTCAGCTGTGTGGATGAAGCAGCATGATGGAGGAACGTCTGCACTGCTACTTGTTCAATATGTACTGTACAGTATGTTGTGCATTGTATATTAGGAGAGGTAAATGGCACAGGAGAGGTGCAGAGTTATCAGGATAAATGGAAATGAATCTTATTAATGAAGCACAGACCCAGCAGCACAATAACACTAATGCATGCTTACTGTGTTAATGCATATTGTAGTGCCTTGCTGATTTCATGATTATTTAAATAGATTTAACAAAGACATAATGCAACGCAATGTTATTTTGATCATTACAAGGTAGAGCGGAAGAATATTAGGAAAATGATTTGCTAATCCTGTTGTTTATGTTAATCCAAATGTGAATCCAAATATAATGGTTAAAAGATAGCAAACTTTGTTAAGGAAAAAACAAATGTCAGTGAGCAATTTGGGAGCCAAAAGTAGTCAACTCTTATTGGTGAGCTGAGCCAAATGATATGACTCACTGAAAAGAGGCAGAATTCCCATCATAACTGCCGGCTCCACAGGTTCCTGACCCCTGCGCTAAACTATGCTGAGAGGTTATTTTCACTGATGCCATCTGAGGAATCCTGCTATAAATATAACCAATTTTCCTCATCAGGACCAGCCAAATGTTTCCACAAGGTCAAACATAAAATAACGAGATGGAAAACACAAACACAGACACACACACACACACACACACACACACACACACACACACAGACTTTTTACTTTACTTTACTTATGGTAGTCCATCGTGTCCAATGATGAAATTCCTCCTCATTAACAGTGTGTTCTTTGATGGCTATAGAGTCCAATCCATGATCTACAAATTTTATTGCCTGTTGGACATGTGAAGTCTGGGTTAGTGGACTTGCTGGGTCTTTGTACCGTTTCTTCTGACCCCCTGCAGACCGGTGGCCCAGATGAAGTTGTCCATACAGGCCTTGCCTTTGCAGGCGATCTGGAGGCAACCTAATAACATGCCCAATCCAGCGCAGCTGGTATTCAGTGATCATGGCCTCCATGCTCTTGCAGTTTGTCCTCGCATGCACTTCAGAATGTGGTACATGATCACACCATGTAATCCCAAAGATTTGCTGTAGGTATCTTATATGGAAGTATTCCACCAGCCTTCCAGTATATGGAGGCTATATGTGACCCAGGCTTCACAGCTGTATAGGAGATACAGTGAGAGTGGTGATACGATATACGATACGATACCTGCTGTAGTGAGAGTGGTGATACGATATACATATACGATACCTGCTGTAGGTATCGTATATGGAAGTATTCCACCAGCTTTCCAGTATATGGAGGCTATATGTGACCCAGGCTTCACAGCTGTATAGGAGATACAGTGAGAGTGGTGATACAGACGGCTTTATAGATGGAAACTTCGGTGTGCAGCTGGAGGTGCTTGTTTTGAAAGACCTTTCATCTGAGTTTGGCGAAAGCTGCAGAGGCTTGTTTTATCCAGTTGTGGATTTCGTGGTCAATGTTGCAGCCCTCTGACAGGATGCTGCCCGGCTGATGTTCTATGGTGAAGACAGGCATAGTGGGTGGGGGGACCGGACCTCCATTGGTATATCACCTCAGTCTTGATAGTGTTGACTGACAAGCCTAGTCTGCTCTAGGCCTTTATGGCCATGAGAAGAATGGATTGCAGTTCCTCTGGGGTGTGAGCCACAAGCACGCAATAATCAGCATATGATTGTAGGTCCTTGCAAATCAAGGACATGCACTGCTGAGGCCTTGGCGGTTGCCTGGAGCCTTCAGATATTAAAAAGCTTTCCATCTAGCCTGAAGTCTACAGTGATTCCACTACTGCTTTCCAGCTTGTCATGAAGAAGCTTCGTGACACATTGGAGGATGATGTTGAAGAGCACTGGTGCCAACACACACCCTTGTCTTACTCCAGTGCATACATTGAAAGCCACCGATTCCTGTCCCACTATGGTCACACAGGCCACCATCCCATCATGGATCTGTGAGAGGATGTTCACAGATTTTCCTGGGCACATTTTATCAGGATGTCCCAGATTAGCTCTCGATTCAGTGTCAAAAGCTGTGGAGAGATCAACAAATGCCATGAAAATGTCCTTTTCTTGTAGCTGTCTTACTGTGAAAATCATGTCCACATTGCTCTGGTTCTTCCTGGAACCACACTGTGACTCTGGCAACATATGTTCTGTTAGGTTTGCCATCAACCTGCATAGCATGACTTTTGCCAGGACCTTGCCTGTAACAGCAAGCAGTGATATGCCATGACTGTTGCCACAGATGGATTTGTCACCCTTGAGGAGTGACAATGTTGGCATCCTTCCATTGTTGAGGGATATTCTCCTGGTCCCAGACCTGCAGGGTGTATTGGTGGATCATCCTGGTACACAAGTACCCACCATGTTTGAGGAGGAGCTCTGCTGGGATACCATCACTGCAAGGGGACTTGTTATTTTTCAGGGAGTTGATGGCTGCTAACAACTCTTGAAAGTTTGGTCAAGGACTTGAATGGGTGGCCAATTAGGCAGCTCCTCCAGGATGGAGCAATCAGTTGGTGAGTTTTGGTTGAGAAGTGCTTCAAAATGTTTAGCCCACCTTGCCAAAACCTGTTTTTGATCTTTTAAGATTGTCAATCCATCTGCCACTTTTAGAGGTGTAATTGAGTAGCTCCTATGGCCATACAGTTGCATCAAAATCATTCGACCTCAATTGCAAATCAGGTTTATTATCAAAATTTACAGGCTTTCAGCTGTTTGCAATGACCAAATCAAACAAAGACAATTTCAATAGTTCAACAACTGCAACAAATGCTTCACGTGGTTTCCCCAAATTCAACTGAAATACAACTTATAATGATTTCTCCAGTTTCAAAATTATTCAACCCCTTCGTGGCAAGCATCTTTAGTACTTAGTAGAGCACCCTTTTGCTGTTATGACCTGCTGCAAATGAGATGCATATCTTCTATCAGCGTTCGTGAATCTTAGTCCATTCCTCATGAGCAATGGCCTCCAGTTCAGTAATATTCTTGGGTTTGCGTGCTGCAACCGCTTTCTTCAAATCCCACCAGAGATTTTCTATGGGGTTCAAGTCAGGTGACTGTGATGGCCCTGTAGAGTCTTGCAGGACTTCTTCTGCAATGAAGCCTTGGTGGAATTTGAGGTATGCTTGGGATCATTGTCCTGTTGGACGATCCAATGACACTCAAGCTTCAGCTTCCTTACAGACGGCATGACGTTTTCTCCTCGGATTTCATATGTCTTGGAGTTCTGGCATGAAAACTTCTGAGTTTAGTATGCGCCATACTATGCTCACAGAAACCTCAGTGCCTGTTGCCACCAAGTCTTGCTGAAGATCTCAGTTCTTCAGCAATCAGCACAGTCCTTCTGTGAGGTCTATTGCCATCACTATCCAGGAGGGTCCTGACCCTACCATGTTGCCAGTTTGAAATGGATCATTTTTGTATTTTGATCACAAGATGGAATTCCCAGTAGACATGGTAAACTACCCAGGAGATTGTAGAGTGGACAATTTTTAGGCCACCTTTTTTAGGCCCTTCCCCTATTGGGGTGAGCAGTGCGGTCCCTAACTAGGGTTGCTCAGTCACACGGAGGTCTGAGAAAAGCTGCTAGCGACCTTTACCCTGCTCCGCTGACATGCAGGGTTGTAAACTAGGAGCTCCCAGGCCATTCTCCTCTTTTCCCATTGCCAGATGCCGCATCGCTGCCAGACTTCAACCAGATGTAAAGCTAGATATTGTACACTGTGGTCAAAGGTGGTGACTTACGCAAAGAGGATTTTTTTTACAGTGCTACAGGGGGTGCAAAGTCCCCCCATCATCTTCTCCATGATGAGAAACATCCTGGTGGCAAGGGGGATCCCAGGATGACCAGTCCCCCATCGTGGCTGCAGGAGGCTGCCGGAGCACCGGTCTGTTGAAGGACCACCTAATGTGTGCTGCCAACACATTGCTTTTCTCTCAGTTTGTGCTCTCCTAACCTTTGTCTTAATAGACTTACCCACAAGGCAGCAGGGCAGTGGCTGGTCATAGACAACCTCTGGGGACAACTGCAGCTCCAAGATTCCCCACCAAAGTTAGCCTGGAGCCACAATGCACCCAGTTACTGTGTGTGGCCACAGGGAGGCCTGGCAGGAGTCTTATTAAAGGAGAGGCTATGTACTGGCAGGAGGAGACTTACACACAAGGCTGCTTCCCTGTTCACCACAAGGGCTAGCCAGGCTATAAGCAAGAGGTTAGCCAGCAGGCGGGAAGCAAGCATGAAACTTCCCTCTAACTACTGCACTACTGCACTAGTCGCATTACATCACCCTGTGGGCTAGGACACACACACAACACACACACACACACACACAAACACACACACACACACACACACACACAAGAGGGGAACCTTGATGATGTCATCATAGCCTGTGGCTGCCCTCTGATCCAGTAAAGGATCTGACTGTGCAAGAGTTCATGACCTCGCACTCTATCAGCGGGGTGATTGGAACAATCACAGAGGAAGGAAGATATGATTTATCACACTGGACGTATTCACACACACACACACACACACACACACACACACACACACACAAAAACACTCCTTGTTATTGTAACATTTTACAAAGACGCACATAGGCTACAGGAGTAAAACTTTTTTTAAAGAGTAAACTTTAAAGCTTTTTTAATTTCTTTAAAAAATAAGGTGTTAAAAACAGCTAAACTTACCATAATGCATGCACACACACACACACACACACACACACACACACACACACACAATTCCAAAAAGTCAAGAAAAGCAAACACAAACAAGGAATCAATCATTAATCGTGGGATGAATCTGCACCCTGAACACTACTGAATAGAGGTTTGTTCGGCTTTTTTGTTTGTGTGTGTGGGCATGAGTTATATCTTTGTCTGGACCAAATATCCCAACAAGGATAGGAATATCTGACAGTTTTGATGTTTTGGTCATATTTGGTTGGTCCTCATGAGAGGAAAATAAATCAACTTTTATTTTACAAACCTAAATTAGCCAAAGTGTTTACCTTTTGTTACTGAGGTTAAGGTCAGGTTTTGCTTTAGGTAAAGCTGCATTAATAATTATTCCAAGTCCTCAGAAGGATAGTAAAACCAAATGTGACAGAGGTGACAGAGTCAGATAATTGTGTTGTCCAGAGATCTTCCAATTACAGCATGTGGGAGCAGTCTGGGTGAAAATGAGGACAGAGATGATGAGGCAGGCCTCCAGCAATGGCTGACAAATGTCCTATGCTTCAATTTATATAAGTTATGGATGTTCAGCTCCTACACTCAAATGCGTTATAACACTAATGTGACTAAATGGAATGTCAGTGGGCTTACTGTACACTGTGGATGCAAGAATAATGAAGCAAACTCCCAATGCACAACACACTAGTCTCTCTTTTTTCATATCTCATTTTCCCTTGAGCAACATCAGTCAGTTTGTCCAATGTGCCTACATCTTTACTGTGTCCATGCAATATCGTCCCACAGGGAAAACTGGTCCTGTTTAACACAGTCATCACGGAGTCCATCACAACATCCTACAGAAGTGCTACATCTGTACAGGCTGAGGAAACACTCCAGTGCATTAATCCCATCATCTGAAAGGATCATTCAGGACAAAACCAACAGACTGTGAACAGCACTAAGGACCTATAGGGAAACATCCACCCTGAAAGACTTGCATTTTAATCTGGTTTCCTCCAGGTGCTCCGGTTTTCTTCCCCAGTCCAAAGACATGCATTGTAGGTTGATTGGCATTTCCAAATTGTCTGTAGTGTGTGAATGTGTGTGCGATTGTGCTCTGTGATGATCACACTCCGTCCAGGGTGTGCTCAGAGTCCCTGGGATAGGTTCCAGTCTCCACCACAACCCTGTGTAGGACAAGTGGTACAGAAAGCGGATGGATGGATGGATGGATGTGATCTTCAATTAAACTTGTTTCAGCAGAACTTTAGTCCTTTAGTCTGGTTAACTCTCTCTCACCTTCTTATCATTCTGTTCAAACAGATCAGCTTCCAAAGCTTCAAAATTCATGCTAATACCACTGTAAATGCCATCACGCTCGTCATCGCATAGATCGCTAAATAAGCAAGCCAAGTCTCTGCTGCATCTGCATATAGCCGCATTGTTTTCTGGAAATTTGAGTCTAACGTTTGCTGTCTCCACAATGTCTCATTAATATGACATTGCTGAAAAACGGTGAGTGAGAAAAGATCTTGCTTTTTTGTTTTTTGAACTAACAGCAAAAACCTGACCGTTATCCTTAATGTTTGAGATCACTGAAATTTTTTCATCTATTAAATGTCACTGTAACCGTGTTAGCAACAACAACGTGCACCTCTGATGTCACCGTGGCAGACAACTCCTAACTTCTCACAGGAATAATGAAACAGCAGCAACCATTAAATCACCAAGCACATCACAAAAATTTCTAAATAAACATATTGGATGTGTTTCGTGGTGGAGGTTGCCTTTAAATCAGATCAGATAAATGTACCTCAGCAGTACTATAATTCACTCAGCAACAATCAATTGTCTTCCCCTTTAATTCAGGTGATTATCAAACTGTCAAGAATCTACGAGCAGGCCTTGTAATAGATTCAGGAAGCAATATGTAATTCATAAATGTGTACAGTATATACAAACAAGGTGAGTAAGATAAATATATGGTAATGATAAACAGTGACATATGATCACACACTCTGTGTAATCGCAGTGTGTGAACTTGTGAAATCTGTTTCTTTTTCATGATTCACATAAAATATGAATATCGCTTCTGAGTTATCCGTGCTAATTTTGCTAACCTTGTTTGCTATAGACTCATCAGCCTTAAATGCCAAGGAACCATGGATATGTCCACACTTTCACTCCTCCCTCTTATAATATTATATAATATGATAATATCACAGAAATGTTTAATCAGATTCTTGAATCTGATTTTCTCTAGCAGAATCTCTGATAGTAGTGCCGGCTGAAAGATAAATCACAAGTTTATATCAATGTGCTTGTTCGATACATTTACATTTATGGCATTTGGCAAACGCCCTTATCCGGAACGACTTAAGGGCTTTCCTCAAGGGCCCAACAGTGGTAGTTTGGCAGTGCTGGGGCTTGAACTCCTGATCGTCTGATCAGTAACCCAGAGCCTTTAACCAGTGAGCCACCAGAAACATTATCGTTTCTACAGTAACAGCTAATTCATAATACAATACATAAACAAAAACTAATAAACGGATTAAAAATGTATCATTCAACAATGTGTAATCACTCATTGATATGGAGAAGCTTTCTGTTGTTTAGTATTTAGCGAAGGATTCTTCAATGTCAGCAATTTGGAACAGTCATAGGCAAAGCTGCACCTATAGGCTTTCTACCACAGGAAAGTCTTCAGGACAGCGGGCATTGCATTATGTAGATCCTCAAGAACAGGATGAGTTTATTTGTCTTATTAACTTCAAGTGAGTGAAAAAAATAAGTTGCTGGTAAGGAAAAAAAACAACTACTGGTATAACATAAACGATAACAGGAACTAACTTGTTTTACAAATTTTCACAATTTTAAATATGAATGAAATTTTATAATAGTTAAAATTGTAATCATTGGCGAATTGTTGGAGTAAATAAAAGGAATAAAACACTTCTATAATGTAAAGTGGTATTATAGAAGAATAATCAACTTTGAGTTAGTAAAAGTAACTCACTATATCACTGATTATTATCCTATAGCAGCAATATGTGTTTTACACCATACATATTTACTCCAATTTTAATTCCTTTATTATTTGAAATGTTTCTATTACTGGATAATAACAATACATTTTTAAAGTCAATATGTTATATTTATAGCACCATTGTTATATTTACAAAACAATGTATCGTGTATGTGTCCGCCTCTTTAAATAATAATAATAATAATAATAATAATAATAATAATTCATTCATAGGACGTAATTCATTTATATATACTGTCTATACAAACATTTACAAATTATGTTTAAGCATTAAGTGAGTGGGTAACTCTGTTGGGTATATTGTCCTTTCCCCATATAAATCTCTGCAGTAAATGTAACCCCTGTGACAGTGCTTCCTAAATACAGGCTTGTGCCTAAGGGTTGAGTGTATTAGTAATTCAGGGAGAGGGTACAGGTTTATTTATATAATTTACCAAGTAATTACATAGATTTTGAGTATCATTTCCTGCCAAGGTTTCTTCCTAAAGTTCATTGGGAGTTTTTCCACATCATTGTCTCCTTTCGTTTGCTCATTACGTTCTTGGTGGCCAGTGGTTAAGGCTCTGGGCTACTGATCAGAAAGTCAGAAAACCCCAGCACCACCAAGCTGCCACTGTCATGTCTTTGAGCAAACCTTCTGATCAAAAGATACACTATGAATTCAAATCCCAGGTCAGCCAGAGAGCCAATCGTCTCTTAGGCCTTGACTTCTCTATGCTTCAATTGCATTCTGTTCAGAATGATAAGTCATTTTGTAGAAATGTGCATATCCAGCACATAACTGGAAATGGACCACCATATGACCATCACTGACAAGATATTCTTTGGGTAACGGATCATTCTCGGCACAGCAGTGACACTGACATGATAATGACACTGCTGATATCTCTCTCAGGCTCAGCAATGTTGCTGGCATTTTTCATTCAAACAATGTCCCTATTGTATCCCTCAACCAAAAATCACCAAACGCCAGCATGTGTTCAGAAGCTAACCCTGGTGAAGAGCTAAAAGATGATTAACATACGCAGTCCGTGGGAAAAGACGAGCGGTATCTAAACGTACGGCAACAGGGTAGGTGTCTAGCATGAGAGTGTCACTGCTGTACTGACACTGATCCATCAATGATCCAAACATTCTTTGGTCAGTGGAGAGCTTTAGGGAGACCCTTTCTACTGACAGACAGCATATACAGTATATTCATGTGTATTTATATGTACACAGTCAAATATTTTCAGGCAGCAACTGTCACGTTCATTCGGTAAAGACTGTAGAGGAAACATGACACAGCTTTGCACAGTACATGACACGTTACACCTGTAGAAAAAAAAAACAGAAGCCTAATAGCTTGTGAGTGATGGTTATTGTGGATAAAATTAATTCCTGTCAGGAAATGGTGCAAGCACACACACACACACACACACACACACACACACACACACACACACACAAATATAGGTTAATGTGTTGAATTAAGAACACATTAACCTATATTAGCTTTTCACAATATTAAATATGAATGAAATTTTATAATAGTTAAAATTGTAATCTTTGGTGAATTATTGTAGTAAATAGAAGGAATAAAACACTTTGATGTAAAGTGCCATTATAGAAGAATAATCAACTTCGAGTTGATTATACAGTAACTCACTATATCATTGATTATTATCCTATAACAGCATGTCCCATTGTGTTTTACTCCTTACATATTAACTCCAATTTTAATTAATTTATTATTTGAAATTTTTCTATTAAATGATAATAACAGTACATTTTAAAGTCAATATGTTATATTCATAGCATCGTTATTATATTTATATTTACAAAACAGTGTATTGTGTATGTGTCAGGCCCTTTTTTAAATTCATAGGATGTAATTAAAGATTCATATCTATTCATATCTATATATATATATATATCTATATATATATATATATATATATATATATATATATATATATATATATATATATATAGGGTATATTGTCCTTTCCCCTTTGCAACAATTAAAGAAAACCACCTCTTGTACTTCCATCTTCCCTGTGTCTTATCCCATCAGTAGGCCACGTACATAAATGTTTATTCAAATAGTATCTATCTGTGTAGAGAAAGCCCGTCTCTGTGAGCACTGTGGCCTTACGCACACATACGCAGGGTCTTATCAGGCCACAGCAGGGAGCTGCACTTGAAATGACTGTGAGCGACGCATAATGAGCCTCCGAAACAGTGCTGCTTCAGTTCGCCAGCTAAATCACAGCAGGTCCACAAGCCCAATCCCTATCGCCCCGGGGTTAACTCCTCAAAAGTGATGGAAAGCTTAGCTTTCTGTCTGATCTGGGATTGTTTGGACCCAAAATCCTAGGAGTTACGTAAGAGCGGCTGTTCTTATATAATAGGCATTATGTCTTTCTTTGATGTCAGGCTTATATGCAAGTCTAGAGCCATGCATGCATGTATACGGTTGAAAATGCATCATGTGCACCTGTGTGGAAGTGTTTGCAAACAGTTGGGCTTCATTTACATCATCCACTCTGATTCTGTGCCAAAGTTTTATTGAAAGTCAGTTCCACTTAGCTGTCTCGGTTTAGCGCAAAGTGAACAGCACTGAAATACGATGCAGTGCAGTGCAGAGGGAATCACATTATATTATGAATTAGTATATTATTTCAACTAATTGTCTAATTTCCAGTCTGGGATCACACTTATTTTTTTATTTTTTTTAAAAGTGCCCCTCCAATGCATAGTTTATTCACTCCTCAAACTCAATTACAGTCTGAAGGACATTACTCAATTAGCGTGAGTCATATTGTTTTTCACAATTCATCTCCACAAGTGCGTTTGTCTCACACTAATGGACCTAATAGAGCCCAATTAAAAATTCTATCAAGCCCATGTATGCTCACAAAACACCTTTTATTACAAGCTAAATAAACAAACATGTTGTACCTAAAATAACCTTTTAGGGGAGATTCTCTGACAAATTAACACGACTTAAAGTAGCCCAAACATTTTGTCCTGAAATCCTCCTGAAGTCCTTTATGACGCTAAACCGGGCTGGCAGAAACAGTTTGAGTTTAATCTGAGAAAAAATAGCAGAGGTAGAAATCATAGCCCGGGTGACCATGTTGAAGGAGCATTCAAGATTTTTCAACCTAACCTTTTTCTGCCCTGTGTATAGACTTTGTGTGCATAGTCTAATAGACAGTGTATCCAGCCTATCCCAGGAAGCATGGGGCACAAGGCGGGATACACCCTGGACAGGGTGCCAATCCATCACAGGGCACAATCACACACACATTCACATGTGTATTTCATTCATACACTACGGACACTTTTGGACATGCCAATCAGCCTACCATGCATGTCTTTGGACTGGGGGAGGAAACCGGAGTACCCGGAGGAAACCCCCGCAGAACATGCAAACTCCACACACACAGGGCCACGGTGGGAATCGAACCCCCGACCCTGGAGGCGAACGTACTAACCACTAAGCCACTGTGCGCCCCTGCTTATTTCTTGTTTCATTCATTTCTAGTTCCTGATTTGCTCACTAGATAAGTGCATGGTTTCATTGGGAAGTCTTTCCATTCATTTGACTTGTGTAAGTAGTGGAACCATGTTTTTTCTGATTGCTATTTCTGTGCCTTGACTATTTTGGTATAATGTGTTCGACAATTTTTTAAATTTCTTTTGCATTCTGACAATTAATGCCAATTCGGTGTTTGACCACTGCCTGCTTAACAACAACAATTTCTGGATTGTTATTCATTAAGCAGTCCCTCCAGGATTTCACGATTGATGCAAAATCAAGCAAACTCCACAATATTCTGAGGAGCTTGCAATTTTTCCAAATTACCGAACATTCTCAGCAGACTTGGGCTAAGATGCGTCATGTGACATCACGATGCCCTCCTCGATTCATATGCGTCAAACATGAGTACAGCTAAAAGGTCTCATTTACCAAAAATTACTAAACAATTTTGTGGAATTGCGACTTCAAATTTACAATTCAAGTAGTTTTCCACAAAAAAGGCACATAAAACCTCCAAAATGTAGATAAAAGCTGCAGCAAAATCAAGCATTTTTGGCCGCAGCTTTCACAAAAACTTCTCAAAATCCTGGACATACTGAATAAATCCTGCACATGGATCCTAATCCTCCTGAGTCTGGTACGTTACATAATTTGTCTGTCTGTACTGAGAAAAGAACGAATGTTTTTACTTAAAACTCTTTATAATCAAAGTCTCTCTCTCTCTCTCTCTCTCTCTCTCTCTCTCTCTCTCTCTGCACATCCATAACAATACTCTTACCAGTCCTGGTTAGTATCAACTAACTAGCCTAGCTAGCTATCTAGACTAGATTTATTATTATCAGTAATAAAGATTGGTTTAATTATGGTGATGAGGAGGTTGTTTGGGTTCATTGTAACTTTAGAGGCAGAAAATCAAGAAAATTTGAGCTACATGTGTGACCTGATTGTATGCAGCAACAGTTTCAGTGACATCCATATACCCCCAAAATTATGGTGCATGTCCCAAAAATTAGGGTGACCATTTTCTGGTTTTCCAAAACGAGGACACCTTTTTTTTGTGGTGGGGGTGGGGGGGTTTGGTATCACACATCCCAACCCCCCCCCACTCAGCCTTCCCTACCTCAACCGAAAGTGAAAATTGGTTTCACTCTGCTCACATTTTGAATGTCCTTGAAGTTTCTTTTGAATGTCCATGGAATAAAATAGAATATTAGATACCACGAGTGAACCTTCTACCATCATTCACACATTTCAATGGCCATTTAATACGAAGCAATGCGATAACATGAAATGAAAAATGACCATTTAAGGTCATTTTTCATTTCATGTTATCGCATTGCTTCGTATGGCCATGGGCATTGTTTTGACTCAGGACAGCTGTCATTTGCTGCTATTGTCAAGCAACTGTTTGACACTGTACACAACAGCGTTCGCTGAGAGTAGGCTAACGGTTGAGAGGAGGGAATTTGGCCAATAGTTACTACAAGCCTTTTAAAATTGCCCAACTGCGAGGGCTTACAGAGAGGGGTTAAAGCAATGCAAACATGCACACACATGATGCAGTATTAGGCCATAAGCACATCATAATGAAACTAAAGCCGAATCCCGGGCATTTTCTCAAATGTAGAAATCCCAGCCGGATGTGTTTTTAAGATCCGAAAAAGAGGACAAGTCTGGGAAATAGAGGACATATAAAAATAGCCAAACTGGTATTTTTAATTACATTGCAAATTTGGAAAACTGGAAATAAAATCCTTTTCGATTTAACTGTGATTTAATCTTCTTATATTCACTCAATAATTAGATACTTTTTTTTCACTGGAACTGGTGCCTTGCAACCTGTTTGGTTGAAAGGTACAAAAGCTGTTGATCCACTGAGTGCTTTTTTTGAAAAGTTGAACTTTTTTCAACTTTGTATGCTCAACAAAAAACGTCAGCCCTTTTTAAAAAAAACATCCCATCCAGCTTGTGATCCCTTCCTGTAGGATTTACAGGTAAAACGTGTGCTGGCGGTTGAGACGAAACCGCTATATGTGAAAGCACTCTTGAGCTGTGAATAAACTTTTGTGCAAAACAGAGTTTGTCAAGATTTTTTTCATACACTTGTTACGCAAAGATTTATAAATAACAGTTTCTATTTGTACAATTCATCTTTCTGAGATGGAACTGTTTCTCCAGAAGGAATAATGTGTGGTTATTACCAGCA
This sequence comes from Ictalurus furcatus, assembly GCF_023375685.1. Lineage (NCBI taxonomy): Eukaryota > Metazoa > Chordata > Actinopteri > Siluriformes > Ictaluridae > Ictalurus > Ictalurus furcatus. Next base: position 28,507,747 of record NC_071260.1, read on the forward strand.
TATGGATACAACAGTTCATGAATAGCACTAAACCTTCTTGAAAGCCTAAATAACTGAAATCACTTTTTACTGTATTGCCTCAGTGTTGGAAAGATTTGGCAAGACTTTGTCTAATATCTGTCTAATCCTAAGCCCTTTACTGTCAGAGTGCAATGTTTTAAACTAGTTTATAAACCATATTTTAACTCAATACTGTCAGAATTCACTTCCACCTACCATTCTCTAAGACAACCATTCACACTGTCTATTAGACTATCTTTATAAGCAAGTTCTGACTAAATGGTTTTCTCATCTTTTCTCAGTACAGAGAAATGATCCTAGTTATCTCACATGTGCTACAGATGTGGTGGATAGAGATGTGGTTAAGAAAATGCTGGAGTATTCCATCAATATGTTATGAAAAGGATCAAATAGTCCAATAGATCAAGGAGAATGTAAGCTATACAGTATAATAAATATGTTTTTATGATTTCTCAGGTCTTGGGAATCCAGCGCACTACACATTTTTATATTTCATTTAATTTAGGACACAAAGGTAGGAAAACACTAAATGTGAAAATGTGCCCTGACTGAGACTGAAAGCAAGTGGCATATAAGGAGATAAGTTAAATTCCTTGTTGAATAGTGCGCACCAATTTCCACAACACCAGTAACATTACCCTCTACTCTGTTCTTACCTTGTGTTCAATCTTCTCAGAGTGCAGCTTCTTGGCCTCCACCATGGCCTGAAGCTTGTCATACTGAACAGGTTTGTATTTGGTGATTCCCAGATCATCCTTTACTCTCTGCGTCAGCTTCTCTGAAGCGTACAGCACATAGACAACCATCATACACAATGACATGGACCATGCAGCAAACTTATTTACAGCAAAGTGTCACTGACTACGTTTACATGCACATCGAAACTCTGATATTCATCGGAATTTAGCAATACTCTAATTAGTATTGAGTCATGTAAACACTGCAATCTGATCGCCCGATTCAGATTAAGACAATATTCGGATTCCCACACCTGGAATGCGGCTGTTTTAATCGGAAATGTGTTGCATGTAAACACATTATTCAGAAAATCCACTGAAAGGACACATATGCATACGTTCAGAGTGCAAGGAATTGTGGGTGCTAGCAGATGATTAGTTGTAGGCTAGGTATTTAGGAATGGAAATTCAGGCATACTTACAACAACCATATATACAGGAATATTCTGATGCCTGTATGCATATAAACACTGTATTCAGAATATAGCTGCAACCTAAATATAGACCTTAAACAGAATTTGATGTGTATGTCAACATAGTCAGTCTCTACCAGCAACTTCTGTATACTTCATTTCTGAGTGGTGGTTTAGTCTTAGTGGTACATTATCATCGGACCGGTTCTCTAGATAACTATAGTGCCTAGCATAAATATTCACTCCCCTTGAACTTTTCCCACATTTTGCAGCCTGAAATGGACTTAAATTCTGATTATATGTCATGAATTTACCAGAATCCGGGTTTCTTCTCTGATGAATGCCCTTCAGAGTCATGGTTGTGCCACATCTTTTCCATTTTTAATATTAATATTAAGGATGATTCATGCAGTAAATCAAATCTTTTTACAACCAAACCCTAATTGATATTTGTCACGGAGTTGTTTCGATAGCTCCTTGGTCTCCGTGATGCAGTTTGTTTAGGTAGGTTCTCCAACAAACTCTGGGTTCTTCAAGGAACAGGAATCATTTATTGAGATCATGTGACACTTTAATGGCATGCAAATCGACTCAGTTGAACTAATTGTGTCATATCGGATGGCCCAGAACTGATTCAGATGTTTCACAGCAACTTCAGCTTTATAGGCTATGTACATTCATGGTACATAATCCAAATTTAGTCCTAGTTGTAACATTACAATATGTGGGAAAGTCAAGGAGAGTGAATAGTTATGCAAGGCACTGAAAATGAGAATGTACGTCACTTAAACAGTTTAATATTTCATAGTGTGGATATTTCACAGTGTATGGAGAGACTATATTTGCATTTTCGGACAAAATAGGCATATCTATACAATATATGTGTGTGTGTGTGTGTGTGTGTATATATATATATATATATATATATATATATATATATATATATATATATATATATATATATAGCTAGAATACAGAAGATGAAAGACCTATAGGTGAATGTAGGAGATCAATAAACAGTAACAGCCGTATGCTTTTTTGTGAATAAAAATACAGCTATGCCAGAAAGGCACTCTATTACTCAGTAGTCACTCATACAGGTCTGCACTTCACTCGGTGTTACCGCTGACAACGGCACAATAATCAGGCCATTTTCAAATTGCTCTGTGCACAGACTGCAGGTCACATTCACTCGAGATGCTTCAGAAGCACCGGCACTTGAATCTAATCTTCCTGCGTGAAAAGGGAAAGAACGCTGGAGTCCATTGGTTCGCCTTACCTACATCCTCAGCACGGTGACTCGACAGAAAGGCACGCAGGTCTCTCCCACTCATCTCTCGCTGAAACACATGACATTGAATTCATGAATTTCACACATGGGTGTATGCATATGACAGGCAATTTAAAGCCAGCAGTCAAAGGTTGTAGGAGGGAGGTCAGAGTACCATCCCAAATCCTTTCCCATTTCAGCAGCTGCAGTAATCAGCTTATTGTGAGGGATTAAAAGTAACATGGAGAAAGTTAACCGAGAAGCAGTTATCTACTGTTTACACACCAGCAGCAGTTTTTCTAATCCAGCATACTAAAAAATAATTGGTGACAGGTTTTTGTAACTTTAAACAGCATATGGTTTGGTGTTTCTTGATTCATGCAGATAGTGACACAGAAAACAGAACACAGTAAACACTATTTTCTTGAAATACACACCAACCCAAAACACACACACACACACACACACTCGTACTCAACTGAACAACATTCCACTCCCTTTGCAATTTTTTTGCACATCTCTTACTTAAATTGCTGCTAAAACACTGTACTCAAATACTGTATTGACCTACCTGCACTCTTGCTGCTAACACTGTATTTATCATAGTAAAGTCATATCATATCATAGTATGTTATATTTACATTTACAGCATTTTACTATTATACAGTACTGTATAATAGTATAGTTTTTATATATATATATATATATATATATATATATATATATATTTTTTTTTTTTTTTTCAGAATACCTTTGACAAAAGGAGAACGAAGAACGATGAAACCATTCTCATGCCTGGATCAGGAAGCTGTCACAAGGTTGCGATGGACTTTAAAGCGCACCTATTATGGTATTGAAACGTGCCTAATTTTGTTTTAAAGGTCTCATACAATAGATTCACATGCATCCAAGATCAAAAAACACTTTAATGCGTTCATAATTTATATTGCAGAATCACCTCTTCCCCCCAGTGTTGCAAACAACTCGTTAAATGATCCGTTCTAAAGGATCCGTTCTAAACTCCTCCTTTCAGAGAGCATACTCTGCTCTGATTGGTCAGATATCCCAGTCTGTTGTGATTGGTCTACCGCTGTCAGCGAGCAGCCGATGAAGACCAGAGGCGGGGTTTTTTGTTACAAACCTACGTAGGTTAGTACAAGAAGTAAGTCTGGAATCACTAACGACTCGTTTCAGCTGTTCTGAATCAATTCCTTCTTTTGGGAGTCAATAACTCCGTTTGTCATGCGCTTTGATTTTTGGAACTTTGCAGATGTTTTTACATTCACAAACAGCTCTATAACACACTACATGAAAGGTCATATTTGAAAAACCATAATAGGGTACCAGACAGCACTGCACTGTCCTTTACTGTGCCTGTTGTCCTGCTTTTAGTAAATTCGTACGGTCTTGCACTGTTTGCACACGTGCACTTTATGTAATCCAGTGTAGGTCTGCGTAAATCTTAGTTACTTCTGTGTTAATTTATGTAGCACCATGGTCCTGGAAGAACATTGTTTCATCTCACTCTGTAGTGTACCAGCTGTATATGGTTGAGATGACAATAAAAGCTACTCGACTTGATAAGGCATCTGTTTTTCGATTGCTGCTCATAACTTTTACTATTGCATTCCTGTTGTATGAACATGATAATAGCAAACAGAAGGATATCATTCCCCAGTACCCCCACCCCCTCCCACCCCAAAGCACACAGCTGAGATACACATTGCCTCGTCGCTTAGACGACAAAACCAGACATTAGTTGTTTTCCAAACGTTTCAATTCATTTTGCTTGGTGTAAGAGCCTTGAATGGAACCAGTAGGGGTTCGAATGAATTCGTTTGCTGCATTTGATTATTGCTGAAAGGAACGTAAAAGCCATTGTGATATCTCTCTTATTCTCCATATTGCACTGAGTTAATGATTTCAGATGCACAAGCGCATGTGTGTGTGTGTGTGTGTGTGTGTGTGTGTGTGTTGTATGTGTTTCCTTCACAGTGAGTGATGACATGCATACAGCAGGGGATAATTGCTAAATCAGTAAAAGTGTGTAGGATTGTTATTATTATTATTATTATTATTATTATTATTATTCTGCATTACTCCACTCACAGTGACTAGCAGAATGGATTGCTATTAGGTTGCGTGTAACAAAAAAATGGCTGAAATAAATCACTGTTGTGTTTTTCTACAATACCTGTTGAAAGGTTAACCTGCTTTTAAAGAAATACTTCATCATGCATGAATATGTTGCTGCTGTTAGGTGAATCCCCGTCTCTGTATGTGAGATTAGATACAATACTCGGAGTGACTTTCTTCCGTTTACATGTGCATGATTTGTGCAGCTCTGCAACCAAAACTGCACATGAAAGCACTACGGACTATAAGTGTTCTAGGTCTATGGTGCAATAATGTAGCTAGATGGTTTATTAAATATGCAGGCTTTTCATTTTATCGTTGCAAACTTCGATTTTGTAAAATTGTACATTTGTGTACAGTGCAGTTTTATGTTGCACAGATTTAATCCGACCTTTAATACACGGCAGCACCAATAAAATAAACAGACTATGTATTTAATAATTCATCTAATTATTGTGCTACACCATGGACCTATAACGTTTATTGTTGCTAAGCAAGCAAACAATCTGAAATGGTAAATGTTTGTACAATATAGTTTTAAAATGCACTCTTTCAACCTTTAATACACAGCATCTGTATTCTTAATTCATTTAATTATGTATTATTTGGAGAAGAAAGGCTGCTATAATTTCACTGTAGGTTATTTATGCTACACGCCACAAAATGTTTAGACTAATTAATACAACAGGTGCATTAAAGGTGCATTAGGTTTTCCTTCTCAACATTAGGTCTCTAAAGCGAAGGTGGGTCTGATATTTGAATGTTTTTTTACTCCTTAAAAGGTGTGAGCAAACTTCGTTTTCATCGCACATACGTGTGTGTGCAGTTGCTTCGCACGCAGCATCGTTTACGCACTCTTATGTACATCTGGAGGATTAAAAGCGTCCACTAGGTAGCACACCAGAGCCGAAACATCTCTGTCCACCTGGTTTCCGAGGCAAATTCGAATATTTAGCGATTTCATGCACAGGGATGTTAAATAAACTTACAAACTTTCTGCAGTGCAGTGAATGTGATTGTTGTCGTTGGTCTGCGTCTCAAATGGAAAACTCTGACTTTATAATTTAAAAAGTATTACTAATATGTGTTGGCCTTTATGTTGGTATTGCACCCTACAGATGCGTCACACTGAGGACGTGCAACATGCCAAATAACCACAAGATACCCCCAGCGGCCATCTTGTGTACGGGTACGCATAGTTAACACCAACTATAAAATCATCCTTTAAACCCATTCATGCCCATGTTCTTGAAACTCTGCCCCCAGGATTGACAGTGGCCCTTAGTGTGTCTAAAGTCGCTTTTCCACTGCACGGTACGGCTCAACTCGACTCGACTCGGCTCGCTTTACTTTTCCGAGCTTGCTTTTCCACTGCAGTTTAGTGCCGCCTCAACGTGAGTGCCATCTTCCGCTCGCCTTCACGCAGGAATTAGTGATGTGTCGTGTCGTTTATGAACAATTTGTTCATTTTTAACGAATCTTTAATATGACTCAGGAACAACGAGTTGTCTCAGAGAGTGATTCATTAATTTTTGACCGTGCATGCGCTACAACATAACCATAGGTTCTGTACAGGAAACAGAAATGATTAGTTCACTTCTCGAGTCTGCGGGTTCGAGTCGTTTGTTCTTCCGGTGACCGCCGCATAGACAATGCACCATGCAGTACAGAAATGAACTAACAGAGGTGAACTAACAGACTGCATAGACTGAAGACCCAGCTAAGCTATTAATGAATCATTTCTGTTTCTCAAAATTTGGCCTTGGCTGCATTAGCCTATAGTTTATTTTTTATTCCAAATGTGATCAACATTTGCATAAGTACTAGATGTGTTGGGGAATTCAACATGTCACGTTTGAATTATATTCTGTTGAAATGACTCAAAAAAAGATTCCTTAATTTTGCTGAACGAGATTCAAAGATCCGAGTCAGTAAAATGATCCGAACTTCCCATCACATGCAGGAATAATGTTGTATTATCGAAGCCCTGCACAAATACACGGTCAGGCCGTATTCCAAAACGCCTTTCCTGTTCACTGAACACGGACCCTATTCAGGAAGTAAAATAATGGCACTCTAGACCCTACGTAGTGCTCGATAAGGCTAAATTAGATTAAGCTGTGACAGGAGTGACTTTGATAAACGCCTGTTTGGAAATCGGTAACAAGCGAGATGTATAAATGTAAGACAGAAACCTTTGTTGTAATTTTATCTGTAATGAGATTAATAGACTATTACCATACGCAAAGTATGTCTTAAATGACACATTTATTCAGGCACAATACGGAACCACTGGTTAAGGAGAATCCGTACTCCCTCAGTGCGTGGCTCACATTTAATATCGGCTCGGCTCGCTCGGAACCTCGACCGAGGAGGTACTAAAAAAAAAAAGTACCAGGTACCAGGTACTATCCACAGTGGAAAACCCCCCAAAAGTGAGCAGAGTCGAGTCGAGCCTTACCGTGCATTGGAAAAGCGCCATAAATGACTGACAGGAGGCGCATCCAAACATAAACAAGCCTTCCGGCCCGGAAGCCCGATTTCCAGCCTGATTCTCTTAGCGACTTAATAGACTTTTGCTTAGGCCACGGTTTAAAGCATTGTTCTTTTAAGCATATTCTACTTATCTTCCTGGTTACAAGTAAGGAATAAAAATCGACTATTGTACCTTTAAATATGAATTAATAAACATCTATAACTTTTATAATATAAGTATATACCTTGTAAAGGTTTGCTTTCCACACTTCATCTGCAAAGAAGGCAGTCGGTGTACAAGACGTAACCAAGGAGACCGCTGTTCGTCTCTGATTGGCCCATTTCACATACACGCGCACACGTCCCGCCCATTCCAACTGCAGCTCGTCTTTCTTGTGTCCAATCACAGCGGGACCTGGGTGTCCGGAGCGCGGTGACGTCATGGGGACGCGTGCAGCTCCGGAGTGGAAGCGGGGCAGAGAGACGGGGAGAGAGAGAGGAGGAGGAGGATTTCTCCCAGTAGTACGGTATGGTATGGAGCAGAGTTCGCATTCTCTGTGCAGACACAGCGCTGGAGCGGGACTTTGAAACGCTTCTAATAACTCCAGGGACGGATTCCCGTGCTTTATTTGTTTTTCCCGATGCGGGCTGCAGTGACTCAGAGCGTCAACTAAATTAAAACTGTCCTCCAAAAGGTATGGAGTTGCTATTTGAGCTGTATTTAAGGAAAAAAAGACCTGAAAAAGCCGCGTACGTTCCACACACGAGTCAGTATGGTTGCTTATAATGTACTTAATCTGTGTTTTGCGAGGTTTTCGTGTAGTACCGTGTATCCAGGACTTTTTAGTGTGTGTGTTGGTTTTTATTTGGGGTTGACCGTTAGTTAGTAGTGGAAATTGAACGCGCGCGTGCGTGACAGTTTTCAAATTTGAACGGTTTGGAACGTTGGCTCGCGGATTAGAACGCGCTCGAGGTGAATGAATAGCCAGGTGCCCCGCGCGCACTGGAATCCGAGGAACGCGAGATTGGTTTAAAAAAAAAAAAACGGCGTGTGGGCGGAGTGGGGACGGAGTGGGCGGGGCTTTACCTTCTTTATACTCTTCTTTACTGTAAAACCAATATAGTGTTGCCTGATTTTGCTGTTTTTTATTTATTTGTTTGTTTGTTTGTTTGTTTTTACTATGTGCGCACCTGAACTGAGCTTATGGATTCATTAGTAATAATGAAGTCTTTAGGTTAAAACGGGTGAAGGGGGATTTTTACACAAACATGGTTGGTAAATATTGACTCTCTTTATTTCCACAAAAATGCCCCAGGAATTGCTTGCTGTGCTGCAGGATGCGCAAGAGAGGAAGAAAGGAACGGAACTCACTTTGCACCAATTTCATTTTCAAGCTGATTGTGGTGCAGTGGGTAGCCGTGCTGCCTCTCGGCTCCAGAGTTCTAGATCAATTCTCAGATGCCTGTGTGGAGTTTCACATATTCACCGTGTGGGTTTCCTTTGGGTTCTCTGGTTTCCTCCAACCTGCCTGCCTGTATGTGGATCGCCCATGTGTGTAACCACGCATTCTGTGGGGGCGGTCGTGTCCCCCCAATGTTGAGGAAATACCAATCTGCCCCCCCCCCCCCCCAATATACAGTACAAAATATTTTCTATATGTCCCCCTTTAATGAACCCTACCAATGGATCTGTCTTTTCTTCATATATTCTATTTATTTATGTCTATTCCTTTTTAATATATTTCCGTTTGTTAAGGAAAATGGGTGTGTGCCCCCTCCCCCCCATTGTACACTTGGTTGCGCCCATACGCAATGCAAGTTCGTTGATGTATTTTAGCAGCTCAGTCTGTAAGAAATGGAGACAGCAGCCAAGCGTAGAAAAGTGCAGCAGAACATACAAGCTTTTATTCAGACAGTAAGTAATTAGATACCTAAATAGTAGGTAACCTTAGCTTAGTATAGAAGGCATCACACCATGGCTTGGTTTGTTCTTAAGAACGTCAATTAACTTTTGATATTTGCACGCCCACGAAGTAGGCTAGGCTAACGTCAGTTCCAGTTTTTGACCATTAACGTTACATTCACTTGCATAACCTCCCGCCGAGTTCGTTGTGACAGACTGTTATAAATGCAAGTGAAAGTAAGGAAAGTTGTACAGCATTTCATTCCTTTACACTACCTTTGGGCTAAGGACAACTAAGTGATTTTACAAATATAAGGCTCAGCATAACGCTGAGATGTGCTAGCTTGGCAACGAGAGATATGGAACTAACGTCTGAGTTGTGGCCATATTGTAGTTTTCCATTCAGAACTAGTTATGGCAGTTTGTCTTTAGAATTAAGAAAAGAAAACTCCAGTACCCTTTACATAGCTGACGTTTCAGGTTACCACTATATATTGTTGTACACTTATTACATAGCAAGCTAAACAGCATGATGACATTAACATAATAAATGACACCAGTTACACAAACAGAATATTCAGTTTATCAAATTAAAATGGTCATCTAAGTCAGTCATTGCTCTTCTGGGAAAATAATGGTACCTGGTCACAATGCAGGCAGTGGAAGCATTGCATTGCTTGGAAGAATCCATGGGGAAATTATATTTACAACATATATATAGTGTTGAATTTAGTTTCATAGGTAGCCATCCTTTCTGAGTTTGTTTAAAAGTCGGGATTGTGTGGTTAGATGTTAGCGTGTGTGGTTTGCCTGCACACATCTTAGCTCGCCTCTACTTAGTATGGTGGGTTTCATGGTAGGTTATGGAGTAGAGAATACATCTGCCCACAGGACGTCCACAACACCCTACTATTTCCCCATACTGTGGGAGCTTCTATCACTCAGAAATCATGTGAATTCAAACGGTAAATGTAATCCTAAAACTATGTTCTAAATATGTGAATTTTCAGTATCAAACTTTGGATGTTTGGGGGGGGGGGGGAGTTGGACCCGCCCAATGTCCATACCATGGTTAAGCCCTTGGGATCGCCTTTGATTAATAGCCCCTAGGGGTGAATGAGAGTCCGCTCTGATTCGTGCCCTGTGTTCCCAGGATAGACCACCTGAAGACGAATGAATGAATATGATGCCACAGTCTGTTTATGGACAGATATTTAATACTGATCAGATCAACTCATGAAATAAAACAGCCCCACTGATGTAATTATTGAAAGGAAAAAAAACCAAGCTCTCAAACTGGGTTACTGCAGACTGTTAAACAAAAGTGACGTAAAACTTAAGTGACATGTCGTTTTGTCAGAATGAGCAAAGGGCATGGATTATTTGATCGACAAGCTGTTAAAACTCATCATAGTGGCGCAGTAGAAAAGCGTCCAGAGATCCCGAGTTTGAATCGTGACAATGCGTCAGCTGTCCTTAGCATCGGAGTCCATGACAGCAAAAATGGCCGTGCTGTGAGTGTGACAGGAGCATACTTTCTCTCCTCTAGCTAATCACGTCGTATATCTGTGAGCTCTTGTATGCAGAAGAGGGCGGATAGCTCTTTTCTCTGAGTGTCTCGCGCTGCCCTGTGATGCAGCAGTTCGAAAAGATGCTTGACGTGTCTCAGGCTTTCGCTCTCCCGGGTTGGTAGCTGTTGTATGATAGTGGAGACCTCACTGGTGGGCCAAGAGTAAAATTAGGGAGAAAAACAAATACGTCGTTGTGCTTGTATCCAACCCGAACATGTTGGTTTACCTGGCAGTCGCTATTGAGAGAACAATAGAAGCCATGTAAATGTGTAGACTTGCTGTGGAGTTGCAGAGAGCTGTGGTCATACAGCCTTTTTTAATACTCCAGTTTTTGTTTAGTTTTCATTGTTTTCCACGGTAGGTTTTGCTTTGCACCGCAGTAGGTTGTTGCAGTGGAGTGCTTATTATATGGCTTCAGTGTAAGTGAAAAATTGTATTTGTTGGCGAATTGCTGTAGTATATGAGGAATAAAACATTTCAGAACTTTCTGTTATTGGAAAATAGTAAAATTCGGGTTGGTCACATGCTGCATCACGTCACCCTGTCATTGATTTTAATATAACAGTCATGTTTTATTTCTCTTATACCAAAGCAATTTGCCGATTATCAAAATGTAATTTTTTCTTTTTTTTTAAAGAGTTCCACTTTGTACTTTTTGTGCATTTATAGCTAAATTTAATTTAGTCGGTCCTTCTGGGAGTTCGCAATTTCGCGATCCGCAGATTTGGGCCAAGACGTGTCATGTGACGTCATCACAATACCTATTCAGTCAAAGCTGTATTCGATTCACGTGCTCCAAACATGAGTACAGCTAAAAGGTCTCGTTTACCAACGAACATCTCTGCGAAAGCGTGTGGAAAACAACTTCGTGCGAATGCGATTTCGCCGATTTGAGTGGTTTTTCCGCAAAAAAAAAAAATCTTTGCAAATTACATCGCAAATTTTGAAAAAACCCGCAGCAAAATCAAGCAATTTTGCCTGCAACATTCACAAAGAAACTTGGTTAGTTCATCTGCTCAGTTGTATAAATGGGGCAGTGGTGGCTCAGTGGTTAAAGGCTCTGGGTTACTGATCAGAAGGTCAGGAGTTCAAGCCCCAGCACTGCCAAGCTGCCGATGCTGGGCCCTTGAGCAAGGCCCTTAACCCTCGACTGCTCAGTTGTATAATTTAGGCGTCTGCCAAATGCCATAAAATGTAAATGTACGGTGGTGGAGTACAGGACTGTGTTTGAGATTGAGACAAGATTTTGGGTTTATTGACGCTTCTCCAGCAGAGTGTAAATTTACTGCATCACTACTGCGACCAGCGGAGACGCATTTGTTACATACACCACATTATTAACCCACATCTACACCGACGGTTATTCATTGTTTATCGGGCAGTCTTGCCCGGATCAATATGACGTGAATGCTTATGTGCGAAGGCGCGTAGTGTTTCTTTACCAAGTGACATCGCCACCTACTGGCCTAGCATGCATAATACAGCGTTTTTAGTCGTTTTCGCGGATCTGTGTAAACGGGGATCGTTTTGACAGCGTTGTCGGCTGTACACGAAACTTTTCCAAAACACAAAGGAAAGAACTTTTTCCGTTTTTAGTACATCGTTATCGCGTAAACACACCCTCTATCATATACTCTTGAGAATTTAACAGTGCCGTTATGTAAGCACTCGGTTTATTGACCTGCCGACGATTATGTCATGGTGTCACAGAGTTTACCGAAAGGGATTGTGACAAGAATTGCTGGAGCTGCTGTTTAAAGAAGCAGGATTGGAGAACAGCGGGTCTGTACATTCCCCCTTGAATGCTGATAGACATAATAGCTGAACTGCTGTGCAGCAAAATGCTGAGGGAGAGAAAAGAACAAAAGGCACTTTTTACAAATGTGTGACTTGTTTGCGAGAGCTGTAAAAGGGTTGGGCTGCGGAGTACGGGGGATTATTTCTGTGGCTGTGTAGGTTATAGCAGTGTTTCTCCAAATCTGCTGCCTTAGTCTGCACTGCACATTTTCTCTCTAACACACCCTCTTGTTAATGATCCACTGAGGTAAGGTAAAGCAGGGGAAACTCCACCGCATTAGGGTGGTGTGTACTATAAACTGGATTTAAATGGCTTTTAATAATATGCCCTGCAGGTAGTAGTTATCTTCTTTTCTGTCTCTTTTCTAGGGCAGCGGTTAAATGAGTACTCGTTTTTCCACCTAGTCTTTATCAACCACATCTGGAGTGATATGTGCAGCTTCAAGATGTTTCCCTGGTAGAAATTCAGCAATTATGAGTCAGGAAAAGGGAGACTGGTGTTGATCTTCAGACTCTGTTTATTTGCACAACTGAAGAATCTTCAGATTGAACAGGACTCGTGTGTGTGTGTGTGTGTGTGTGTGTGTGTGTGTGTGTATGTGTGTGTATATATATAGCAGAAGAGGTAAAGAGAAAGGAGGTCTTAATGCCAGCTGTGTCTGGGAGTACCATCACCTCCGACTTTGGTTTGTTCACTAACAGCGTAACACAACACGATAATAGAAATACAGTGTCTTCAGAGACATAAACCTTTCATTCATAATACAAAATATAATTTGCTGTTATAAAAAGTTCATTCATTCTATAAATCTATCTATACTAGGGGTGTAACGATAATGAGCATTACAATTCCGGTTTTAATAAATAAATAAATAAATGTAATTATTGTCCCAAACATTTTATTTGAATAATAAAGTTTCTGACCTGGGTAAAATGATTGATTGAAACATAATGATCTCCGTAGCATGTGTCATTTTAACCAGAATTAAAGCTCCAAAGTCGGCTAAAATGCCCGTCTTCCGTGACCCCGTTCTCGGGTATCGTAGATCACAGCAATGTGGGGCCGGTGTCGTTTAAAAGTCACCGAAGAGCTCTTTATGACCGTTATAACGTGGTTGTGTTACCGTATGACTTATAACGCATGTAGGTTGTTGTGATCCGGCGCTATCGGCCAGCATGCGCTCTATATATTCGATCTCTGTGGGTTGTGCAGTTTAGGTCTTGTGGTGTTCAAACAGTGCAGCTGTGTTACATGTACAATTAACATGTAAATAGAATGCTGGTCTCTATGATGTGAATCACTCACTTCCATAATGCGCATGTTTGCATTGCAAGGTATCATGTCACGACACATCAGTATACCCCTAATCTATACGATAAATGTGTTTGATAGAAGGTACACGCTGACACTGAAAAGAAAAGAACACAGTTCTTTTATAGTGTTTAATTTTATTTTGTTATCTTTACATGCATTTAGCCACTCGGACACCTTTCCCTTTTCACGTTGGACTAGCAAAGCACTGTATTTTTTTATATACTGTTTATTTTTTTCACTTCATATTATTTTTTCTAACTTTTATATATTGCTTATTTTTTTTATACTTTTTTGTACGCTTTTTTTTTTTTTTTTTTTTTAAAGATATGCTTATCTTAAAATGCATCTATTATGGTTTTTCAAATATTACCTTTCATTTAGTATGTTATAGAAAGGTTTGTGAAATTAAAAATCAAAGCGCACGACAAACGGAGTTATTGACTCCCAAGAGAAGGAATCGATTCTGAACAGCTGAAACGAGCCGTTAGTGATTCCACACTTTACTTCCTGTACTCACCTACGTAGGTTCATAACAAAAAGCCCCGGATTTGGTCTTCATCGGCTGCTCGCTCACCGCGGTAGACCAATCGCAACAGACTGGGACATCTGACCAATCAGAGCAGAATATGCTCTCTGAAAGGGGGAGTTTAGAATGAATCATTTAGAACGGATCATTGAACGAGTCATTTGTGACAGTGGGGGGAAAAGAAGGTAATGCTGCAGTTTAAATTATGAGCACATTAAAGTGTTTTTTGATCTTGGATGCATGTAAATCTATTGTATGAGACCTTTAAAACAAAATTAGGCACGTTTCAAAACCATAATAAGTGCGCTTTAACTCGGATGTGGCAAGTCATAATTCAGAATTTTGTCATTTCAGACCTCTACAAAGTGAGGGGAAAGCATGTTCATCTTTTGAGTGAGGTTCTGTATATTTACTTCTTTACAATAGTAAACTGTATGTTCAGTGTTATAGATTTAACAAGCGAATATGTCTGCTGTTTGATTCAAAGCAAATACTTGTATATACACAATAGCTCATTTAAAGCTAAGAAGTGCTACTTTGTTTGCTGTTGATGCTGACATCACATGATAGTCGGAGGTCTGACTTTCCAAGTTATGAGTTTTAGTGAACGCAGCACCTCACATTTATCGCAGAGTTAGAAAATCAGATATAAACATAAATGAAGATAAACGTAACCAACAGTCATAAATCGGAGCAAATGATTAAAGCAGATTCTTTTATTTCAACTGAGGTAAAACAGGAAACCGTGTTTACTCCAAACTCACTTGTAATGAAGTGAAATGATATTTGTTATTGTCGGTTGTAAAATCTGCCCCTGTCCTACAGACACAATCGATGGAAATCAGGTAATAAAGAAAGAAAGAAGTTAGATTCTGAGCTTGTGATATAAAGTTATTAAGTTGAATTTCCTCTCCTCGGGTCGCCTGAATAAAGTCTCTCAAAAATAAAGTCACTGCCCGGCTTCATGCTCGCATTGTGCCCTGTTCAGCTGTAAGCGGCTTCGGGCTGAATAAACGGAAATGTCATTTTCAGCGTCACCGTGCTGTTTTCAGACGTGCAGAACAGTTCGTCTGAGGAAAAGCAGGCAGTGTGTGTTTGCACAGATTGGAGCTGCTGAAACACAAGGCAGGAGGGGTTTTTTAAACTGGTGTCTGAAACAATATCCAGTAGTTTGTGCTCACAAAGATTATATTTCCTTTACACAATGAAATAATGCCTTGCATCAGCACTTTGACTTTAAGAACGGTGTGGGTGTGGTGGGGGGGATGTTAGTAGCAATACTATATTTTGTAATTCTATTGTTTTCACTTTTTCTTGGCACAGGACTGAGTGTGATGGTTGATAAGTCGTTGGTGTTTGTGTGTGTGTGTGTGTGTGTGCCTGTGTGTGTATGTGCCTGTCAGTGTGTCTGTCTGCAAAAGTGTGTAGTGCTGTTCCTCTGGGCTGATGTTGTGTAACACTTCATGTATATCATTATGAAGGATGTACAAACTGATATTAGCTTAAAAGCTGGATCAGTATGAGATTTTTTTCTGTCTAATCGACGATTCCATGCCGTGAACGTGGATGATTTTGTCCGACACACGACATGGACACAAACTGCATAAAGTAACATTTTGTTTAAATCAACAGTCGTCTCCTTTACGCCACCCTCGGAGGTTTGATATCAGTATTTTTTCCTGTTTTGTTTTCTTTCCAAGCGCACAGGAGTGTTATACCTGCAGCATTTCAGCTCCCGGTGCGGTTTCAGTTATCTAATCTTTCCATTCCGACGATTTATCTCAATATGAACTCAAGTTGTTTTGTTCCCTTGTCGACTGTGTGGTTTTGGATGCATTTTATGACGCGAATGCTCGTAGTGAACTACTTATTTATTTATTTTTTTACCTGTACGGTGCCTTGCAACTGGTCATGTGATCTTTGACTGAGAACGTCTGCGAAGAAATATGAATATATTTATATTAGAGCTGCAACAACTAATCGATAAAATGGATAATAATCGATTATGAAAATCGTCGTCAACGAATCTCATTATGGATTAGTTGGTCTGCGCGTGGCGCGGGGGAGATTTAATTATTACATTACTTCATTCCGTTATACGCTTACACTATGCGCTGTGTACTCTACCGTCTAGTGTGTGGATTTTAGAAAGGTAATATCATCAATAGCGGGTTTTTTTTTACTAAACGGAACTATAAGCCGCTTCCTAGGCGACGGCGCATGACGTCATACGCACGCTAGCATTAGCAGACACCCAGAGTCACCGACAGTGACTTTCTTAAGTTTACTGTTTATCAGCGTTACCTTTTATTCCCAACATGACCTCACTCACCAACAGACAGAGGCGAAATCGTCAAGTGACTGAGGAAGAAAGTCCTCTAAGGCAGGAGAGCATTTTATGTTAAACACCGCGGAGAAGATCAAACTTTACAAAGCGGAGCTTGTGTAGCAGGGAAACACGACAGTGATGCACGAGCACAAATTTATGTTTATATCCAAAATAATATGTCTAAAGGCAGTGAGTAACAGAAAACAAATGGTGTAGTGAAAGTGAGTTTTTATTATTCATTTAGGACTGGAGTTTAATTCAGTGATTTTTTTTTTTGTACATCCATAAACATAATGCATAAATAATTATAGATAAAGTTTATAATATATATATATATATATATATATATATATATATATATATATAAGTATTTATACATTATTTTTATGGATGTACAAAAAGCACTGAATTAAACTACAATCCTAAATGAATAATGTATATTCTTGTGTGTGTGTGTGTGTGTGTGTGTGTATTGGGTTCTTTTCAGTCTTGTATAATTGGTTAAACAGTTGTGTAAAGTTTTAGTCTGAAGTTTATTTGTAACACTCAGTTTGTGGATTTTATTTTAAATAAATGGAAAAATGGTACTGAAAGTTTGCCCCGCCCCGTCCGATTAATCATTTAATCAAAAAAAAAAAAAAGATCTGCCAACTAATACTTTATGAAAATAATCGTTAGTTGCAGCCCAATTTCATGTGTGTAACATAAGTGACTGACTCAAAACCAAAGAAATAATCCTTGCACTGACTTCCCAGAGTAGTGGGAAGTGTTGTGAACCCTATACCGTCTGAGAAGCCTGGTTTATACTCGCAGCATGATTCTGCACACCTGTGCAGCGGTAACACGAGTGGCGTTGCTGTGTATCGGGACTTTCAGCATGACTGGATTAATAATCTAAGTGTTTGTGTGTGTGTGTGTAATTTTGACCCTGTATGTTTAATTTTGACCTTGTGTCGACTATAATAAGCCCCAAATAAATTCAAACTTGTGAACCAAATTCTTGTTTTTTGTTTTTTTTAAATTAAAGATGTATGTTGCACAATCGCATCATTCTTCCCCAGAAAAAAAACAATTCAAAGAACTTATTGAAAGCCCAACATTGCCATGACGTTCCTGTTCATGACGAGTGTATGTAAACTTCAGACCGCGACTGTACATCTAGAACAACATTCGCTACATGGCGTGTCAGACGTCAGAGCCAAATCGTCCCTCTGTCCGTCTGTTTTGACGTTGAACACGCCTCTTTAAAACTTTACGCCGCTGCCAAGATTGTTGTCCTTGGCTTCGTCTCAAATCGAAAACCATGACCTTAAATATTCCAAAGTATCTGACGTGGGTTTGGGAGTCTACTAGAGGTTTTTAAAATTCAAATCATAACAGTCTGGAATAGTACATAAGTATCTGATTTGAGACAGTGCGGTTTTTGTTCCATGGAGGTAGACGGGGGAAATCTGTCCGTTTGTATTGTTGAACTAGTCAGAATGGTGAAAAAGATTCATCTGAATGTGACTGAACTAGTCAGGATGGTGAAAAAGATTCATCTGAATGTGACTGAACTATTAAGATTGGTGAAAAAGATTCATCTGAATGTGACTGAACTAGTCAGAATGGTGAAAAAGATTCATCTGAATGTGACTGAACTATTAAGATTGGTGAAAAAGATTCATCTGAATGTGACTGAACTAGTCAGGATGGTGAAAAAGATTCATCTGAATGTGACTGAACTAGTCAGAATGGTGAAAAAGATTCATCTGAATGTGACTGAACTAGTCAGGATGGTGAAAAAGATTCATCTGAATGTGACTGAACTATTAAGATTGGTGAAAAAGATTCATCTGAATGTGACTGAACTAGTCAGGATGGTGAAAAAGATTCATCTGAATGTGACTGAACTATTAAGATTGGTGAAAAAGATTCATCTGAATGTGACTGAACTAGTCAGGATGGTGAAAAAGATTCATCTGAATGTGACTCAGAGTCAAATTTCAGCACACAAGATCTGTCTTCAATATTACTGATGATGATGATAATTTGTAAAATAATTGAATGAAACAAACACTGATATAAGTGCATTTCTCTTACCCTGTTTGTAAATCAGGCGACCCCATGTGGGGTCGTGACCCCTAGTTTGGGAAATCCTGAATTACATGTAGGCCTAAGTAAAGAATAATTATTTTTAATTTCCTGAAACTCAGCTTTGTTTTGGTTGTTTTGTCTTTAATTGCAGTAAAAACAAGCCCTCAAAGCGTTTCAGTTCAACTGAAAACCATGACTTCAGAGAATTGGTTTTTTTTTTTTTTTTCTCTTTTTTTCACTGTAACGTGAGCTGCTGTTGATGTTCTTCCCCCATTAAGCTTTCAGTAACCGGCCGCACACCACACGTCAGTATTCAGCAGGATCCGCTTATCTTGGCAAATGTCCAATCCTAGACAACCTCAACGCAGCCATCAAATGCTTTTGTGTAACCCGCTCTGAAACGTAATCTCGTTTAGGTTTATGTTTATGTTTAGGGACGTATTTTTGGACCGCTCTGTTTATTATCATAATAAAGGTGTCAGTGCTGTACATCACCGCATGCTGGTATTTATACGCTACTGTTAAAGAACAGCGTCACAACGAGCCTCATAGATTTATCATTCAGTGTCACTCTTAGACCGCTGAGGCCGCGTATAATTATTTCTGCCCTTTTTTTTACTTCTGTATATTTGTTTAGATTTGAAATGATTTGCTTTTAATGAAGTTCTGCAGCGAGGTCAATCATAAATCGTTTCTTTCTCAGGCACACATGCTTTTCTCCATCGTTTCAGAGGAGTGTATAGTGTGTGTGTGTGAGAGAGAGAGAGAGAGAGAGAGAGACGGGGGGGGGTTCTCCTCGTGGTACACATCAAGCCCTCTTCTTGCACCGCAGGAATATGACTAGCAACGAAGGGCAGCCAAAAAAAGACAGAAATGTCTTTATAGTATTTTCTTTTCATAATATCTTCTGTGACGGTAAACGTTTTTGTGAGCAGAGCATTTCAAATTCAAGCCTTAGAAACTGAGCAAATAGGAAGTTTTTAGACAGGAACTTGAGATTTTAATAGAAATGATAAAACCGTGGCTGTACTTCTCAACTCCACGGCTCTTTTGCATTTTATACACCGCCTTTGTCATGCTATTGTTAGTTGGATTTTTATTTCTCCTCCCCAAATGAAGACAGAACAGTGTGTGTGTGTGTGTGTGTGTGTGTGTGTGTGTGTGTGTGTGTGTGTGTATAAAAGCGCAAATCCTGTTATTGAAGATGGGATTTGAGCGTAAAAGGAGTGCGGTTCGTGCTCGTGCTCGTCTCTTTTGTCGTCGCAGATTGCCGTGATTGTTCAGCCGTGCACTGAGGCCAGCTTGGATCTAACAGGATCTGACAAGAGTTGAATAGTTCAGCAGTTCTTCGCATCATCCATTTTTTTATCCTCTTGTTTCATGCCACTATTTACAACATTATTATGAAAAGCAGCAAAAAAAAACAACAACCCCAAAACCTATATATTCACTATATTGTGTTATCTTGTCTTTGAGTATAAAAGACAAGGTTTGGATCAGATTCGATCAGACCGATATGATTAAGATTGATGGTGTAGCCTGACAGTGGTTGTTGTTTGAGATATGTAAGCCCATATTTATTCATGCATGATCAATAATACAGGGTGTCCCAAAAGTTTCCATACACAGGGGACTGTGTTGATTGTGCCTTCATTAGCGGATGTTCAGTTGGTTCTTCTCGGTCGGTCTGCTACACTTCCTGTCTTTTGGAATCTGTTAATAAGTTTGGCATCAGTGTCGTGTGATGATGTGCTCGCCATGTTTCCCGTTAAAGCCCATCGCGACCTTGCGACAGCTTCCCGATCCAGCCATGAGAACGATTTCAATACGTTCTTCTTCTGTCAAAGGTGTTCTTAAACCCTGTCTGGAAAATATAAACTAATTATGAACATTTTTGGAGGACATTTTGCTAAAAATTCTTAATGTCCTCTATGTATGGAGACTTTTGGGACACCCTGTAGTCTAGCAGATCTACCAGGAATGTGTCCTTGAGGTCGGCTTTAACTATTAGTAGTCCATTTTCAGTAAATATTTCTATTTTAGATGATTTGTTGAGCAAGGTGCTTCTGTCTACTGATCGTAATGGGAAGGGAATCGTCGATAGTCATCACGTTAGTTGGAATTGATCAAGTCAAGATCAATTTATTAAAAATAAATTGTGTTGCATTTCGTAATATGTACTTCCCGTCAGTCTGTGTTGTCTGACTGCGGAGCAAAGTAGCAAAACATCACCATCTTTTTTTCTGACGCATCCTAGCTTCCCTCGTCTGCGAATGTCATCACTCGGAAAGCACGAACAGCAGCTTAAATGAAGAAATCAATGCAAGAATTCAATAAATATCTCTGTTGCTTTTCAACACTGAGCAAATGCACATGTAATTTATATATCATTTTATTTCAATTTTATAATGAGCTTAGTAACGGCTAATAATATTTCGAGTCCAGACTTCAGATTTGCAGCATTCCTAACCTTGTTAACATGTCATAATAAAATGTAATAAAAAAACAAACGGACTAAATGCTATTACTAGTGACTAGCAGCTACATCCAATATGTATCCGGCTTTTGTTCATTAGGGGGATGAATACCATATAACATTTATGATTCGCTCCCTTTCTTGCTTTTGGCCTTTGTGGCCTGATACTTCTCATATTTTAGGAGCATGCTCAAGGTTTTTATTTTACCTTGAGGGTAGCCATAAGTAGTAGAGTGCAAAAATTCTTCCAGGGGTATGCAATATACTTCCTTATATACATGATATATACATTTCTGGGAAAGTCTGCAATAAAAATGTTTTTTTTTTTTTCTTCAAGAAAGATTAGTCTTGAGAAAGAGTATTTCACTTGTTTGAGTGGAGCTTAAGAGTGTTTCTGTAATTGGTTTTAAAGAACATATTTGCTAAGCTGTCTCTAGTATAAATGTTCTAAGTGGGGGGGGGGGGGGGGGATGTTCAGTAATCAGCAAATAAAAATGTCACCATGGTCCAGCTACCGTTGATTATCCGTTCAGGAAACTTTTCTGCTTTCCCCCCAAGCCTGTCAATTATAGCTTCTTTCCACTGCAGGGCTAAATGCTTACCACAGCCACATCACACTGTTTTATGCCAGTGTGGGCTCGTGTGAATCATTTCTTTTTCCATTTCTTCAGTAAGAACTAGGAAATACACAGTCTGGCCAAAAGTACAGTGCTGGGTAAAAGTTTTAGGCAGCCTATTTTTTTATTTTTTTTTATTACAAACTTTGTTATAGATTTTTTTTATTTTCTGACTTCTACATTATCGAGTCAGTGCAAAAAAATCCACACATTTTAAGCACAAGTGGTGGTGTTTTTAAATAAAATAAATCTGTTTATATATATATATATATATATATATATATATATATATATATATATATATATATATATATATATATATATAATTGTAGTTGTGCTGCTCCCAAGTAAAAAAAGATCTCTTCGAACCCTGACCCCAGGCCTCCTCTCCCAAACACCAGCGCCTGACCTCACTAACGCTCTTGTGGCTGAATGAGCAAAAATCCCCACAGCCACGCTCCAAAATCTAGTGGGAAGCCTTCCCAGAAGAGTGGCGGGTATTATAACAGCAAAGGGGGACTAAATCTGGAACGGCATGTTCAACAAGCACACATGGGTGTGATGGTCAGGTGGTCATATACTTAACGTGAAGTAAGCATATTACACTGAAAGAAAAGTGCCGCTTCCACACGCCTCAACACGTTTTGATCACGGGTGTAGTGTTTCCTGGTTATGTCGAATTGTGTTTGTAATTAGTTGGAGAAGGTGAAATACTGCCGCGTTCAGTGCAACTCTGAGTGGACGTCAGATCTTAGAATTGTGTCCGTGCCTTCGAGCTATGAAGTGGGACAAGACGTGGACGGCTCAGTGTTCATCTTTTTTAGCAACAGTATTTGTTGATGTGAGAGTCGGGAAATTCTGACTTCGCATGCTAGTATTTACCACCTTGGATTTAAACTTCGTCCTCTCGGCGTAGGGTTTTAGACTGACTTTGCACCCTGACTTACAGTTGCTCATACGCGGTATGTAACTGCACCCACGCCGCTACTTTCTGGAGCTTGACGGTCGTCTGCTTGTGCACATGCACGTTTTTGCGAAGCGTTTTAGAGAGAGGTTTGGGACTGAAAGGATGACGTAGTGGCTAACAGCGTGTCTGCATTTGCAAGTTTACAGCACCACATCCTATTTATTTAAAAGAGGAGCACCGCCAGATCCACACAGTGCATGATGGTCACGGGCAGCGGAATGTGGCTCAGCGTGCAGCGGTAAAGCTTCAACACAGCTCTCAACTTAATGCAAATGAGTCTGTCCATCACAATGTGCTTATTCAGTCACTGGTGTTCATCATGACTGATGATGAGTGAGAAGACCTTAGTTCCTTTCCAAACACCATACTATGGAGCGTCTCGTTGTTATCCTGTTATTTTAAATAATGATAAAGCATGATTATATGCTGAAGTAAGATTTCAATCAGCTAGCTACGTTGCTTGATAGCGACTTTATGTACGATAGCTAGCCATGTGGACTTCTGGTGCACTTGATATTCAAGTAAAACAGCCTTGGAGATCTGTTTATACATACAACTTTGAAGGCTTAGATATAACATTTAACATAAAAACAGAATGGCAGAAAAGTATACCGACTACTATACGTATACCGACTGTGCTGTAAGTCTGGCACAGACTTAGCAAGATCGCCAGCATTGCTTACAGCTGCTTTAATTCAATTAACAGACACAGACTGATTTAAGGCTTGAATTGAAGGCACATTGTCACTACTAAAACGTAATGTCATTTTAAGCTTCCGGAAATGTACCTCTTGCCGAGTGGGACACGGGTTTCAAATCTAGTTGTGTTTTTGTTCAGTTGCTATTCATTTAAAATAAAAACTGTGTATAAACTCATTGTGCTGTAGCTTCTGGAATGAGCAGGGACTTTATTTCTGGCCCTAGTCAGAATTCTTTCATCAGCTGGCAGGATGTAGGTGAGAGAAACAAAATCTTGTCAGTGCTTTTGAAGATTATTCTGTCAAAAGAGTTTTGTCCACCTCGGAGAGGTCCTGCAGTACGGGTGAAGCACAATACACTGGTACAATCTCGATTGCTTGTGAGAACAGCAGCGGATGTTTAAAAAAAGTGCGTTATTATAGAGTGCGAGTAACGTCAAACCGCCACCACAGGCCTCGGCCTCACTACCAGCAGAGTCTGAGGCGGTATTCATGGCTACTTGGAATATATTTCAGATGGCTCAGCTTGTCAGCGTCTGAGGCAGTTATCCGCCTACTGAGTCGAAGGCCGTACGGGACAGCTCCGTCTTGCTAGTCTCGCTTCGACAGTAAGGACACTTCCACTTCAGTTCATGAGCGTCTGCTTTGCCATGGCACGATGAGGGAGGGAGTTTTCCTGCATGATGTCATACACCAGTAAGTATCAGGTTTTCAGCTGGGTCAACTGACTCGTCATACCAGTTTGACAAATTCTGTTGTTTTAGTTTCTACGATCGTAATCGCGTCCCTATTTCACGGTCCCTTCCTACTATATGATGTGCAACGAGACACGTGGTAGCGGTGTCATTTTCTCCACGGCTGGCGGATTTAGATAGGACGGTGTTGACCGATTCGCCCAGTCGCTTCTCGATGAGTTCCTCATGAAATTCTACAACGCATGACCAGCCTCTCAAAGGACACGCAAGAATTCCCGTGGTGTCTCCTCACACTACCGAGTGGCGTAAATCCGCGTGAGTCAAAATATGCCGATCGCTCGACCTCACCGCCATGTCGAATTACATGGAAAATCACCGCACATTGAAAACTTTGCAGTTGCGGCATTTGCGTTCGTGACGTTTGTTTCATGCCGCAGTACGCTGCATCTCGCTGTAGCAGTTATTCAGCTTTAATGAAACGTAGCCTGCGTTTTTTGTTCCGTGTCTTTGGCATCTCCAACTCCAGTCTATAAGAGGAGTGGAAAAAGGGGGCAGAGAAAGTCCTTGAATAACCTTCACTTTCTGAAATTTGCAGAGTTTAAACAGCAGTTCGTAATGTAAATGAACTCTGTTTTGACCCCCTGGCTTGTCTAGTAAAAGTGATGGAAAACGTAGTTCAGCCCACTTCTGGCTTTCATTCCGTGTTTATATGAGCTGTGGTTGTGTTTGGAGAGCATTCATGGCAGCATATACTTTCTTTGGTGCTGTCAGCATGCTAAATATTGCAATATGCAATAAAATGTTAATACCTGTGAAATGAGCTAAACGTTTCATTTTGAGCAGAGTTCCAGTTTAAATGTAGTCATTCCTAGCATATCTGCTGGAGCCTCCCAGCTTTCCTCCTGTTCTCCTCTGGCTTTTTTTATGCCTTGAAGGCAATAGCCAGAGTTCACATA
This sequence comes from Ictalurus furcatus, assembly GCF_023375685.1. Lineage (NCBI taxonomy): Eukaryota > Metazoa > Chordata > Actinopteri > Siluriformes > Ictaluridae > Ictalurus > Ictalurus furcatus. The sequence goes on from NC_071260.1 coordinate 28,532,725, forward strand.
CTTTGCACAACAAAATTATATTTGAATTGCAACATCTCGTTGCACGTCTCGTCCTGCCCAGTGCGGGCCAGTACTTTTCTGCATTGCCGTCATCTCTTGCGGTTTTCTTTCATTTCATCTGAGCTTTTTTTTTTCTCTTTTTCTTTCTGATAAGGCGTAGGTGTCATGGCATGTCCATCATCGTGCTCTTCCTCTGCCCTCATCATTCTCTCTTTAGCAAGCGAGACGAGAGGCGTCAGAGCAGCCGCGTGCTTTGACTAGGAAATCGAGTGCAGCAACTTGATCAAGTCGAGCAGAGTACCAGCAGCATGTACAGAACAGTTTCATCATGTGGGTTCAGGTACACAGATCAAGCATGCTTGCTTGACGAGAGTGTCTCATGTGGCATCTGGTCATGCAGTAGAGCTCAGTTGAGGTTTTAGCGAGTTTCTTGGCTGAAACATTTTTCTTTCCCAATTAAGGACCTCCATATGGTTGCGGTAATGTGTTTTCTCCCACAGCTTCCTCTAACTAACGTACTCTACGACCAGCACCATCCCTATATAGAATTCCTGTTGTTGTTTACTTTTGTTTACTTGCAACAGTTTCAGGTCTAATTGTGCACTGTTGGTCAAGTTTGCGAAAGGGGTTCGGGAAAGGGGTTATAGAAAGGAAATGCAGTGCCCTCCACTAATATTGGCACCATTGGTAAATATGAGCAAAGATGGCTGTGAAAATGGGTCTTTATTGTTTAAACTTTTGTTCAAAGTAATTCACAAAAATACTCTGCTTTCATGGATATCAAACAATTGCAAACAAAACACGTTTATTAAAAACCTTTGTTAAATATAGGTGTGCAACTATTATTGTCACACTTTTAGTCAATACTTTGTGCTACCTCCCTTTTCCAAGATAACAGCTCTGAGTCTTCTCCTATAATGCCTGATGAGGTTGGAGAATACATGGCAAGGGATCTGAGACCATTCCTCCATACAGAATCTCTCCAGATCCTTCAAATTTCGAGGTCCACGCTGGTGGACTCTCCTCTTCAGTTCACCCCACAGGTTTTCTATGGGGTTCAGGTCAGGGGACGGGGATGGACATGGCAGGACCTTGATTTTGTGGTCAGTAAACCATTTTTGTGTTGATTTTGATGTATGTTTTGGATCATTGTCCTGCTGGAAGATACAACCACAGTCCATTTTAATCTTTCTGGCAGTGACAGTCAGGTTTTCATTTAATATCTGTTGATATTTGATAGAGTCCATGATGCCAAGTATCCTAACAAAATGTCCAGGTCCTCCAGGTCCTGGTAAACTGAAGACACTTGAGTTTGTTTTTGGATGAGAGTAGAGGCTTTTTTCTTGAATCCCTTCCAAACAACTTGTGGTGATTTCGGATTGAGTTTTGGAGACTTTCTGACCCCAAGACGCAACTAACTTCTGCAATTCTCCAGCTGTGATCCTTGGAGATTTTTTGGTCACTCAAACCATCCTCTTCAGTGTGTTGAGACAATATAGACACACGTCCAATTCCAGGTTGATTCATAACATTTCCAGTTGACTGGAACTTCTTAATTATTGCTCTATTGGTGGAAATGGACATTTTCAATGCTTGTGCTATTTTTTTATAGCCACTTCCCATTTTGTGAAACTCAGCATCCTTTTGCCGCACATCACAGCTATATTCCTTGGTCTTACCCGTTATTATGAATGCAAAAGGGAATTTGACCCATGTGTTACCTCATATTTATACCCCTGTGAAACAGGAAGTTAAACAATTTCCTGGTCCTAGTGACCCAGGTATACTAAAGAAAATGTAAAATATAAATTGGAATATACTTCAAATATATTTTTCTCATATGAATTCATAGGGGTTCCATTAATTGTTTAACAAAGATATATTTTTTTGATAATCCTGTGTTTGTTCGGAATTCTTTGATATCCATGAGAGCAGAGTATTCTTGTGAAGTTTTTGAACAAAAGATCAAAAAGTTTCGACAATTTTTTACAGCCTTCTTTGCTCATATTTACCAAGGGTGCCAATAATAGTGGAGGGCACTGTAATCAAGGGGGAGGCTTTCTGTTTTGTGCCCCTCACCGCCAAATAATAATATGTAGGAGAAGATGAAGGAAAGAGACCGAAAATGGTGGGTGTGGAAACTGTCACAAGTAATGAAAGGGCGAGATTGAAATTTGTAGGTAGGTAGCTTGGAAGGAGGTGGAGTTTCAGGTGTGGACTTTCTCTTCATTTTTTCTTAAGTACTGGGATTGATGACCGATATATAGGATGGATGGATGACAGATATATAGATGGATAAAAAAAAACAGATACAATCATTAATATATACATAGGTGGATGAATAGGTAGTTAGTTGAATAGACAAAGCAAGCATATGAGTGTGCTGTTCGGTGTCCACAAACTTTTGTCTATATAGTGTGCTAGGATGGATGGATGGATGGATGGATGAATGGATGACCTACCTACAGCGATGGATGGATAATCTACATACAATGATGGATCGGTGGATCTACATGCAATGATTGATGGATAGACGGATAAATAACCTACATATTATGCTGATGGATGGATAACCTATACACAGTGATGGATGGATGGATAACGTACAATAATGGATGAATGAATAACCTCCAGATGATGATGATGATGACCTATGTACAATGATAGATGGATAACCTACATATGATAATGGATGGCTGGTTAACGTATATACGATGATGGATGGATTGATAGATAATCTCCATACAGTAATGGATGGACGGATGGATAACCTATATTCAATGATGGATGGATGGATTGATGGATGGATGACCTGTATATGATAATTGATGGATAGATGACCTATATACAATGATAGATGGATGGATGGATAACCTATATACGATGATGGATTGATGGATAATCTCCATACAGTGATGGATGGATGGATGGATAACCTATATACGATGATGGATTGATGGATGGATGACCTGCATATGATAATTGATGGATGGATAACCTATATACAATAATTGACGGATGGATAACCTATATACGATGATATTGGATAGCTGTGTGGATAGAAAACGCATACATTGGCTGGTTGTATAGAAAGATGTATAAATGTTATACATGGATAGATGCATGTGTGCACACGTGCAGTACATGCATACATACTTGCATGCATGATTAATGAACCAGCGAATGGTGACGAGAAAGAAAGAAATACCTGTAGCCGAATTAAGAACAGGAAGTGGTACATAAAGTATAACCCATATTAGATTTTTTGCATTTATTGCACTGCATATTCCTAGAGATTGAAATGTAATGTGTTCTGAACACTAAATGACCATCTGACCTGTTTAGCTGCATTAATGTTAGTGTTTGTTTACTCCTCAGTTAGGTATTGATTAAGGGATATTACGTCTCCTATAGTGCGTCAGCCAGCCTTTCACCACCCCACTGAAATCTGTATGATCAGTGTTCGAACAGAAGGTCTGATTGAGTCACTCTCCTCACACACAGACTCACATGGTCGAAACAGCTGTGAGCCTCATGGGCAGAATAAAATGAACAGGTGACCTTTTGTTTTCTGACCCAGGTGTAAGCATTGTGCTAATGGAGCCACGAGTGGCGAAGTGGTTTGGATAGCTGCCATTTTCATCAAAAGCTCATTTCCTTCTTTTTTTTTCCCGCTTGACCTCTTCCACCTCGGTCCACCACCGAACAGAATTCCACCGTTTGTTTCATCTATTTTCATGAGGCTGTCCAAGGTAAGCTTAAACAAAAGGCTAATCTGTTGATCTAACTCTAGTAGTACAGGTATCGAACGCTTACACTTCACTCTTTTACATGATTTAATCAGCGTTTCCTTGTTCTTCACCAGAGGGTTGACATTGACATTTTGGACCATTTTCTAACCTCCTGTTTACACATTGGATTCGAGCAGAATGATGTAGGTAAATTATCTCTATTCTGATTGGCTCACTGGCTCTTCACATGTAAAATGAGCCAAATACTACAAAAGAAAGTTTACGCATCACTGTTTAGTGAAATGCTGCTATGAATAGGTGTGAAGTCTGTATCTTTTGGACATCTATGCAGAGATCCTTTTGCTTCCTTATAGCCAAGCAATGCAAATGTCTATAATATATTTGCATAATACATGAAACTGTATTATTTAAAGGAGGGTTACTCAAACTTTCTGCAGCCTGGGGCCCCTTTAACTGAAAAACTCTTTTCACAGACCTTTTTCTGAATATACTCTAAGTATATCAAGTATAAGGCTACTAAGTATAAGAACTCAATAATAAATATAATACAGTGCTGTAGAAAAATATTATATTTGATTTCATTTTTTGTATATTTGTCACAGTAAATTGTTTCAGAGTTTTGGCCAAAATTTAATACAAGACAAAGACAACCTGTGTAAACACAAAATGCCTTTTTTTTTTTTTTTTAATGATCATTTCATTTATAGAATGGAAAAAGGTTATGCAACACCTACATGGTAGAGAGAAAATTCCTGGTTCTGTCAGTTATGGCAAGTAGCCCAGACCCTGACGTAGCAAAACATCCCCAGAGCACCACACTACCACCACCATGTTTGATTGCTGATCTGTTGTTCTTATTGTGGAATGCTCTGTTAGCTTTAAACCAGAGGCAATGGGAACCACGTCTTCCAAAAAATTCCTCTTTTGACTCATCAGTCCACAGGACATTATCTCAAAAGGCTTGGGGGTCATCAAGGTTTTTTTTTTTTTTTTTTGGTTGGTTTTTTTTTTTGTTTTTTTTTTTAGGCGAGCCATCATGTTCCTCTTGTTTCTCTTGGTTATTAGTTGTTTTCACCTTGCAACTCTCCCATGGATACCATTTTCACCCAGTCTCTAATGGTGGAATCACGAGCGCTGACCTAATCCGAGGCGAGCGAGGTCTGCAGTTCCTTAGATGTTTGTCTTGGTTCATATGTGACTTCCCGAGCAAGTCGTTTATGCACTCTTGGAGGAACTTTTAGTCGGCAGAACGCTTCTGAGAAGATTCACCACTATTCCAGTGGAGTTTTCTCCCTTTGGAGATAAAAGGTTCTCACTGTGGTTCACTGGAATTGCAGAGCCATCGAAATGTTTGCATTTGCTGTAACGCTGAAATCACTTTCATTCTCATCTCTTCTGGAATTTCTTTTGATCGCATCATATCGTGTCGTATTTTGTGCTTACTAAGCTCGTCTTTGTTTTAGATTGATCTTTGTTTGAACATCTGAAATAATTCAGTGTGGCATATATGCAAAAATGGAAGAAATCGGGAATGGGTAAGTACTTCTATGCAGCACTGTAACTGTGATAACGGTGGGCTGTGATTTCCAACAAAATAAAAAACATCACGGGCCCTCTAGCTATGATTCACAGACCCCCTGGGAGACCAGGGCCTCCAATGTGAGAGCCAGTGACTTAAAGTATGGAAAATGCTGCAAAAAGGGGCCTTTAAACCAAAAGAGTGGAAGCATTTGTGTTTCTTGTCGTCTGAGACATGAGTGTGAAAAGGACCCGTCATTGCCTTGGTTATACAGAAAGATGAAAAGAAAGGCAGTTGTGACTTGTGAAAATGATTCTGTTCAGTCCTTGAGAGTCCTAGGTATGTCAATACACCAGTTTCTGATGGAGGAAAAGCCTGCGTGTATGCGTTGGATGCTGTCTTCTGTTAGTTCCTCTCTCACCGACAGCCAGGTGATTGTAGTGTTTGGGATTGTTAGTGTACCACACAGCACTGGGAACGAGTGTTAGGAGGCACAAGTAAACACTACCTGGAAAAATGAGCATTTGATTGCTACTACAGCTTTATGTAAATATACCTGAGCTGCTGATAAATCTTTTTTTTTTCTTTTCTTTTTTTTTTTTTTTCACCCTGCAATTATCTTGCAGATCTGAGCTCATCAGCATGGAGGTGGTCATGGATCTGAAGCTGACCTCAACCTCATGCACTCAGATGCACAGAGTACTTAATAAGCACTTCCTTTGCAAATCACCCAGCCCAAGGGAACTTAGTCTGTTGCCCACTTTCTCATACATTACGTTTCTTCATGTATAAAATGGCTCACCAAACCTATACCGCAGAAGATCGGGAAAGGCAAAGCATCTTCCTGTTCTTGCCTGACAGGCGTGGAACCTGAAGTATTCTTCTGCCGTCATAGCCTGTCCGCCTCAAGGTTTGATCTGTTGTGTTGCATGTTTTGAGATGCTGTTCTGCTCACCACAGTTGTAAATAGTTGCGTTACCATCAGCTCAAACCAGTCTGCCATTCTTCTCAGACCTCTCTCGTCAACAAGACGCTTCCGGCTGTGGAACGTTTTTGTTTCTCGCACCATTATGCATAACCTCTGGAGGCTGTGTATGTGTGTAAGAAAATCCCAGGAGATCGTCAGTGTCTGAAATATTGAAACCAGCCCATCTGGCTCCAGCAACCCTGCCACAGTCAAGCAAAGAAGAATCCAGGAAGTAACAGAAGTGTACTTTTGGTAATAATAGTAAATGTAACACAAAATGAATTATAGTACACAGAGTTCCCAGAGAAATGGGATGTTTCGGGCAAAAGTCCTTCATCAGCTGTACAAGCAAAGTGCTTCTAAGGCAAAACTGAAACCATATGTTTCAGTAAACCTTTCTGAAAATCTCTCGTTAATACTGGTATCACTAATTCCTGTCCGTATCTTCTGCTTTTTCTCCCTCCTGCTGTCAGACTGAGCAGATCAGATACGTTCACGTCTTTCCTTTTTGAAGAACTAGACAGTTTTCGGGGGCCATCAGGAGGATGATAAATTACTTCTCACACACTTTTACTCCTTTACCATGCTTCAGTGCTTTTAACACGTCAGCCAGTTATGTAGCAGCGACTCAGCAAGGTATTCGCAGCCGTACAAAAAAAAAGCTTTTAAAGGCCAAAGTGTTAATTTGAACACTTGGCGTAAGTTCGTCTCTCTGTTTTTGTATAAGGAGGTACATATAGTGAAAGGCAGGATGTCGTCGTAACCGTTTTTGTTCTTGCTTTAAACCGAATGAATCTGTTAGGACGAGTCTTGAGGTCGTCCGTAGTCTTACTCATAGTGAGTGCTGTTGTGTTATCGCATTACTTTTCTTAAGAGTCAGAATCTTGGTGGAGAATAACAATGGGCAGAACCTTGCACTAAAAGCACCGTTCTAGTTTTTATTACCTGCTTGCCTAACAAAGAGAGACGACATTATTAGCTCTTTAAATACAAATTAGATTTTGCTGGGTGCCCACAGTGAAAACCTTTTCTTCTTAATGGTGTAGGAGGTGCAGGGTAACTGCTGTGCGGTCCACCTGTTTACCTTTCTCTTCTAATCACACCATTGTGTGATTTTTTTTTTTTGTTTTTTTTTTGGCCATATAGTGTATAGTGAATCTGTAAACGTACAAAATTACACGGCTAATAAATCTATGGTAGAAGAAGATTTTGCTGCTTAGTCGCACAGTTAATTATTAAATTAAGATTTTTTTTTCTCATTTATATAAAAGTCTTGCCTTGCACCTCCAGGGTTGGGGGTTTGAATTCTGCCTCCACCCTGTGTGCACAGAGTTTGAATGTTCTCCCCGTGCTTTGGGGGGTTTCCTCCAGGTACTTCGGCTTCCTCCCACAGTCCGAACACATGCGTTGTAGCTAGATTGATTGGCATTTCCATATTGTCCGTGGCATGTGAATGTGCGCGATTTAGCCCTGTGATGGGGTCGGCACCCCATTCAGGGTGTCCCCTGCCTTGTGCCCCAAGTTACCTGGTATACCTGGGATAGGCTCCAGGCTCCCTCGCAACCCTGTGTAGAATAAGTAGCCTGTAAAATGGATGGATGTATGGATGGATCAATATCAGTGATTGTGCAACAATATAACATTGGTTTTGACATTGAAAAATGACACTGAAGTGTGTTCCAAGTGGCCATTCTCACTGTACAGGAAGAAGGGCGTCACTTCAGTATAGACTACCAGAGTTGATTGTAATTGATTTTGTAGATTCTTGAAGCCACAATAGAAGTGACCTTATCAATGCCTTTACACATGTGAAGTGATAATGCATGCACCCACTTGAACAGCAGTCCTCATCACAAGTGCCATCTGCCTTATCTTTAAATCTGGTGTAATGAACTGAAAGCTTATGTCCTATTGATAAATGTTGTGCCACGCTAATGCCGGTGCTGCTACTTACAGGACGAATCGATCACTCAGAGCCAGACACTTTGTCTCCGAGTGTAATGAGGGGAACGGAGCGAGCGAGCGAGGGAGGGAGGGAGGGAGGGAGGGGGGCGTGAGCACTGAGCGGGCGTTGCGATTCACTGGGAGATGGACAGCTGCATTGTGCGGCTCCAACATGTCCAATATTGTGCTGATTGTCATGCAAATTCCCTGCCCGCTGTTTCATTTGATGGAGCGTACAGCAGCACTGAAATCATCTAAGCTGTCAAAGTGACGCTCGGCAAGAGAGGATTTTCGTTCACGGCCGAGTTGAACGAAGCAGATGAGCGAGGAACGTGTAGGCTCCCAAAGGCCCCGATTTAACATGCAGCAATTTTTTCATCGTTACAGTTTGAGATGTGAGATCTGTAATCAGTGATGATGTACAAAAGAAAATCATTGGAAAATGAATGTTGCACAAAGGTAACTTCTCTCCTGATTGTGTAGTCCAATCCCTGCAGCTAGCTATCCAAAGTTAGGTCCAGGGTGGGGCAAAATTCCCGCCAGGCCAAAGATCTCTTTGTTGTGCCATCAAAAAAGATTTGCGTTGGAAGGACTGCATTTGAGATACAAATGGCCAAATGTTTTTGGTCTCTTCCTCAAACTGGTGCCACAAAGTTGGAAGCACACGACTGTATAGGATGTCTTTGGATGCCGTAGCATTACAATTTCCCTTCACTGGAACTAAGAGGTCCAAACCTGTCCCATCATGGCAGTGTACTGTGCACTAATCGCACTCCATGAAGACATGGTTTGCCAAGGTTACACAGAATCCTGACCTCAACCCTACTGAGCTCCTTTGGGGTGAACTAGAGCACCAACTATGCACCAGGCCTCCATTCCCGACATCAGTGCCCCACGTCTTGTGCTCTTATGGCTGAATGGACAAATCCCCACAGCCACATTTTCAGAATCTTGTAGAAACCCTTCTCTGAAGAGTGAAGGCTGTTATTACAACGATAATAATTCCCATGGTTTTGGAATAAGGATCTTCAATACTCAGGTGTCCATATACTTTTGGCGATATAGTGTGTTCTTCAGTGTGCATGCCATTGATATGAAGGATTTTGGTGTATTCAGTATTAGCTTTGTTTTTACTAAATGTGATTTTAGGCATTTTTAGCAAAATTTTGTCAGAAATGAACTTGCCAAAGTCTTGTCACTTTCTAGCCGGTCCTTTATTGGCTAATATTAAAGCGGTAGTGAGTTTCCTTTCTGAAACTTTCTCTTTAGCAAGATTTTATGAGAGAATATTTGGAAATATATTCGAGTGTAATTGGTTCTCTGTCCCCTTTTTTCAGGGTCAGGATATAATCATTTTTGGCGTTTATTTCTTGCGAAATGAAAGTGGGAGCCTGGAATACGTAGTTAATGTAAAACCTTTACTGCAGTCCCTCCATCAGATTATAATTATAATCACAGATAGATGCTGTGTTTGAAATGATTTTTTACATTTTTTTTTATTCACTATTGCCTGCAACGGAAAATCTGGAGCACTACACTACAAAAGAAAACGTTTTATAGGGAACAGAATTAGCGACTAAGGTAAAAGATTTTATACTCTACCTTACATAGGTTTGATTATCGCTCTGCTACGTATAGCTTTCTGTATTCCTCAGTGAGGGTGCTAGAACACTGTGCGATTATGGGTATGTAGTGCATTATGGGATTAAAAGAGTACACTCCACTATGCTTATGTGCGCCATTACAAAATAGCAGACCAAACATATTGCACTATGTTGTGATTTGGACTATAGATTCATCCCGTCCGAGTATCTTATGGGAAAAACAAATCTTCGGTTGTAAAGGTTGTATCGGTTCATCATTCGTTGCAAATATTCAGCATGTCTGGATTTGCAATCTTTTTCTCAAGTGTAGCAGACGTATAGTGAACTGGTAAAGCTTTGTGATCTTTTGTGATGTTAGGAATCCCCAAAATGACCAAAGTCATTAATAAGTCAAATTTAGCGATCACGTTAATTGAAAAATACTTTATTATTTCCTTATGATAATGAAGGGGCATGTCCAAAGCTATCCAGGCATTTGATTGGTCCAGATGGCTTGGATCTGATATCAATAATTAATGCAGGTTAGAGCGATGTAAAATTTCGTCCCAGTTGTCTTTGCCCAGCAAGTTGCATTGAATGGGAGAGAATCTGACAGCTTTCATCGGTATTAAGGTTATTTAAAGGCCTTCAACCTGACTCAAAATGTTATGACACGATAAAGATTGGTTCTGTATTTCAGAGCCCCCAAAAAGGACAGGATGGAAGTGTGTTCTTCGGGTTAATGATACCGATACGTTCAACTTCTCCAGTAATCGTTTTGTCACGAGGTTTAGAGACCGAACGGTAAAACGGTAGCCGCCTTTTATCCTTTTGTATCTCACACAAACGAGCGTCGGATTCCTGCTGCGTGATTACTAATCAATGAAAGTCAGTCTTCGTGTATGTTACAGACCTTAGGCTCTGTACCGGTTCCATTCAGCCGCCGACACATGGGGGAAGAAAACTGAGAAGTCTTAGCGCCGAACATCTATATCTATATAAAGTCTAGTGCTTTGTTAATTTAACAGCTCTTTAGCAATCCCACAGCATAGATAGAGTCCGATACCGGGTCTGTGTCATCAGCATAAGATCTGGTTCAGTTCAGACGGATCCGGCTCGAATCGTCAGGGCGAACGCGCTTCAATGCTGTGCTTTATTAATGCTGTAGGATTGCTAAACCGGGATTAATAATCTTTTGTAAGGCTGAAATACATGTAGTTGCTTGAGGGTCTGTACCCATTCTTCACACTGTATTTGGACTGTATGTAGTCCTGCATACTGTTCTGTGCTGCACCATGGTCCTGAAGAAATGACATTTCGTTCCAATGTATACAAGCCATATAGAGTATTGAGGAATGACAGACTATTCATTTGGTCGCACCGTACACATTATATATGTATTACTTCATATACTGTAGGCACATGATTTTGATTAGTCCCATGAGTTTTATTCTTCCACATTCGTGAGAGTCTTTATGCTCTTGATAACGAAAATGTCACGGCTAGAAAACTGAAAACCTTAAAAATACATTGATGCAGTTCTGTTCTATGACTATACTGCGTTTAATATGCTGATATATGGCCAAAAGTATCCAGACACCAGATCATCACAGCATCACCCATATGTGGGTCTCCCCCAAACTGTTCCAACAAAGAACTCGAGTGTCCTGCACAGAGCCCTGACCTCAAACCCACTGAATACTTTAGGTATGAACTGCACCCCAGGCCTCCTCACTGAACATCAGCACCTGACCTCACTACAGCTCTTGTAACTGAATGAGCACAAATCCCCACAGCCACGCTCCAAAATCTAAAAGTGAAAATCCTTCGCAGAAGAGTATTGAGCAAAGAGGGGACAAAATCTGGAATGTTCAAAAAGCACATATGGCTGTGATGGTCAGGTGTTCACAAACTTCTGGCCGTATAGTGTACGGTTCTGAGATTGTAATAGTTTGAGCGCTTCTTGTGCACAGTGATTAGCCGACGACTCATCTGATAAGATGATAAAATATGATGCGCTCCTTCATCATCGTATAAACGGTGAGGAGATTGGGAAATGCTACGCGAGTGAAATAGGAACTATATAAATGACTCTGGAAATCTGGAAGGTTAAAGAAATGACGGTAAATGATAAAGATATCCAAGTTCTAAGATCTACGAAGGACTTTTAGAGGACTCGTTTTAGAGATCACGGTCTGTATGTGTAGGCGGAGTGAGTGACGAGCACCACGCCTGCATCCTGCCCCGTCTGTGCAAACTTAACATGAATATTTCAGTCAGAATTGCTAACGTGGCTAAACACAATTAAGATAATTCACTGTGACTCATTACTTATTTATGGTTATTTGATTCATTAAATTGGTGTTGTTTTAGTTTAGTAATCCTAGCACTTCCTACACCATGGCAGCTCAGTGGTCTGTGAGCTGATGAGGGTCGATGGGAGCCAGACTGGAGAGCGTTTAGTGCCACTGCCTGGCCCTAGAAGACTGACCCTGTCTCTGACCCCGCACTTCTTGTGGTGGGTTAGAAGATATGGCGTATGTGAACAGAACAGAAATATTCCTCCGGAGCAATGCAATGGTTGAGTAAAAACTGTATTCTGTTCTGTTCCACTATTTTCTTAGTCAGTATGAATCTTTTCAAATATTTCGGTGAAGACGTTTTGATTTCACTTAGCATCCAAGTCCTGATTACACCAGAAACCAAAACCTGCTTTTACAGACCTGCCACCTTTCACACCTTCTTGTGTAGGAGTTCGGCATTTTAACATCACTTATCACTCAAAAACACGCAAACGGAGCAGTCCTCTTTATTCCCTCAATAAAACCCGCAGATGAGCCAATCGACATATGATTCTGGAACGATTGACAGCTGAGTAGTTGTTTTGAACACCCCCTGGTAGCCCCGCCCCTTTCCCTCATCTCATGATAGTAATGTTTTGGCTGGGGCTCTTGTCTCAACTCGATTTTTCCGCTTGAACGTTACGCTGACAATGCGGTCTCACTTTCTGGCACGGTAAATGGGCAGTGTTTGGCGTTGATTAGTGAGGGGGGAAAAAGCAATCAGTGTATATCTGTCAGCTGTTTAGCAAAAATTAGTTAACTATTATTATTATTATTAGTATTATTATTATTATTATTATTATTATTAGGGATTCCACTGAGAAATCTCAGCCAAAAATGGTCAAAAAGGGCACTCTTGCTCATTTAGTTGAACGTTTTTGACAGAAAGAAAAGGTTCATTAGATCTACCTTGAAGTGTCCAATCTAATATTTAACAAATCCTTTTAATGTTAGTTTAACGATGATTTAGATTTGCACTCCTGCTCCGGTCAGCGCTCAGACACGTTTGAGCAGCAGCATTCATCAGAGAAAAATGTCAGCCCTGTGGAAACATTTCAAGGTTTCAGGACATTACACAACCACATTGTGAAAGAACTGTATCTAAAATGTACTGTGTGCTATCTGAAAGACCTGGGCTTGGCAGCCTGCACATGCTGCATAGACCCCTCAAGCTCTTCCGGCTCGCTCTGGAAATGAAGGGGTGCATGATGGGAATGGAAACGAAGGGGTGCAAGGTCATGAAACGTAACGTTCCGTATTCTTTAAAAAAAAAAAAAAAAAAAACAGCACTAAAGCATGTGTTGGTGATACAAAAGCAGCTCAGAGGGGACTAGGGCTGGGCGATATATCGATATAATATCAATATTGTAACAAATGATTACGCGATACAATTTTCTGAGATATCGTTGGTACAGTGATGTGTTTTTTACCTTTTTAATAATGACAAATTAAATGATACTGAATGGATGCCGGTGATTTGATATAATTTTGTAAAATAAACTAAAAATATTAATCATCTTTGTCTTTGTAGGCATTGAAGAATTGTCAAACTCGTTTTTTTTTTTTTTTATTGTTTTGTTTTGTTTGTTTTGCTACAGTTTGGTAGCTAAATTATCTACCGTGATTCACACGCATCGTAGTAGCCCTACAGAGGACTAGAAATACTTTTCTGCAGTGAAATGAAAGTCACGTGGTGGGTATTTTCTCTTCTCGCTGTCAGTGAGCCTTTCATCTGTAAGCTTTTTTTGTTACGGAGTCCGTAACTCCATGAACAAGATTAACACCGTCTTTAAATGTTCGGCACACCGTTATGCACTTCATCAATTGGATAAATTGTGTAGGAACTGATAGAGGACTGAAGTGTTGATTGCTGAGGCGCTTCATAAGTGACTGAAGAACGGCGTTTTTTTAAATAAACTTGGCATCCATAGACGAGAACAAGATTCAGCGCAGATTACAGAGCTGCTGCTGAATCCCCATTTATTGCTGGTTGATGTTTTATGGCGTCTGAGTGACCTGATTCATGGCTCATTGAAGGAGTGCTTTATTGATTTAAGGGTGTGTTCGTGTGGGGTATGATGATAAGAGGAAATGAGTGTGTTGTATGGCTTCAGGTGGTACATGTCTGTACTTCCTCTGGTGAGCGGGGTGTAGCCCAGCCCTTCCGAGAGACAGGTCTTAACGGTGGTCAGAGTTAGCCGAGCGTTCACCGTGAGTCTGCTCATCATGGTACATGCTCCCGGTGGTTTCCTCTCACCCAAACCTCTTCTGATCTTCCAGGGAGGAAAGAGAAGGATCAGTCGCTCTCTACACTCACGCCTCCTCACCTCCCTGATCTTAACAGGTAGGATCTTTTCATCTGTATGAATGCTGTTTAGAGGATCTAGGCTCAGGTTTTCCTCGTTCATGACTTCATTTGTGCAGGAATACAGTAAGCGAGTAGATCTTAAAGTGGTCTTAAAGGCTTGCGGGAATGTTTTCCTGGTGCGAGTGTGAGTGAGTGTGATCATCTCGAGTCTGGGAGATGTTCCAGGTCCTCTGGGTGTGTCAAACAGAGTAAAACATATTTCAACCGTTGTTTATCCTTCTCGTTCTTTCCTCTTCTCTCGCGCAAACATATGCAGAGGATAATTATAGTATTTCATGTCCTCTGTTAGACGTCGTTTAATTACATGTTACTCAGACACACAGACCTTTTTACCTTCAGCCTCATCCTCTGTCCGTTGTAGTCGTTTGTGAAAAGGGTCTGGTGGAGTTTAAGAGGATTTGAAGAAATCTTTTGCGCTTATTATTTTAAAATGTTTGAATGTCAATTTTCCCACACACTTATTAAACAGACGATAGCTCCTGCTTTTAGGAAATCTGAAGCTGTGATGAATGATTTTTGAGTCGTGCTGTTGGTGTCAACGTGTCAGAAAATATGAGCTGAAAGTGATAATAGGTCTCAAAAACAAAATGTGGGACTTGCCTTCCCTGTTGTTGGTTTTTTTTTTTGTTTTGTTTTGTCTTTTTATTATTATTATTTATTTATTTATTTTTAATTAACTGTTTTCATATTTTAAGTGGGTGGGTTTAATGGGGATTGTTCCATATTGCTTACTGAGGTTTGGAGTTATTTTAGACTGTTAAACGTATATGTTGTTGTTTTTGTTGTTACTATTGTTATAATTTGAAAATTTTTATTATTTATTTATTTTTCGTTGTCTTGTTGCTGTTTTGTACTGTCGTGTCACCAAGACTAATTTTACTTGGCAATACTTATACTTATACTTATACTTTACTTAATACAATACTTAATACTTACTTACAATAAAGCATACTTGGCAATAAATCTGATTCTGATGGTTATTTCATTTTGCTGTAAATGTACTAAGACAGACAAGTAAACGAAGGTATCGCAGTCCGAAGTCGGCTTTTCCTCGACATCCTGTTTCTAAATACGCATCCAGCGTTGATTCAAACACGTACGGGACATCGCCATCATCATCACTGTGCGTTAACGGCAGCAGGAAACTACTACGGTTGGTGCCGTTGCCAAATTGAGGATTGAAACCTAACAGAGAACCAAGACTAAAGAAGACTGATTGTTGCACCTTCTACTCCTGGGAAAATGAGCCGTCACTCCAAACCTCAGAAGCAGTTGGGACCAGCGATTCTTGTAACAGGTGCTCACTTGAAATCATTCGACAAAACACGCAGCCGATGCTGACCACAGAAGCATATTTTTGTTTGATATTGTAGAAGATTGTTACGCTTGAGAGAGTTTGAAGCCGGTCGTTTGGCAGCACTCAGGTTTGTGTAGGTGGCGGTATTGAACGTTGTTTCATGATTATAGTGTTTGTCGCATGTTTTATTTGTTTGCGTGGATATTCTGAAGGAACGCTCATCAGTGATCACTTTTTTTTTTCTTCCCTTTATCAGGAGTGAAATATTGTATTGACTTTGTTTAGTGAAGGCTGAAAAGGCAGCCTGGCGCACAGATATCACTTTTATGCCGCCGATTCAATGCACTGTTTGTGGGAAGCAATGAAGTCTAGTGTGTGTTGGGAAGGTTTTATTAAGGCGGCTATAAGCTGCATAATGAGAGTGGGCCATTCAGACCTGTTCAATCCCTCTCTCACAGTCCGTCAGGCGTAACGTATACACCCACACTGCATCAGCAAGCCAGCATCCAGCTCATAGGTTAAATTCAGTTTTTTTTTTCTTCTCCAGAAATTCAAAGCACTTTGAGCTAAATGTTTTGTCCCTTATGGATTTCAGGTTTATTAGAGTGCGAGTTGCTTTCTGTGTTGGCCACAGCTGAACGCACGGTTAAGCCGGTGATAGGCATGCAGCTAGCTCGGAGATCCTCAGGGCCACGACGGCGAATAAGGAGACCGTTAGTCTGAGCAGGAACGCTTGATCGTTCGCAATCAGGACTGTAGGGGAATTTACAGTTAAAGACCCAAGGACCAGAAATGATGAATGAAGACCAGGAGTCAAGAGATGCAAGCAACTGAAGAAAATGTTACTGAAGAATAGTGTTTGCCTTTTCATCCGCAGAAGTCAGCTTCAACACTCAGCAAGGAGTACACACTCAGCCACAGTTATACTCTCAGACAGTCACTAGCTAGTTGTTTCGTCAGGTTGAATGATTGTGATTGGTTAAGGATAGATAAACAGGAAATTTCCACATATGGGCTGCGAGTCAGAAGTATATCCTCGTCAATTATCTGGACGTCCAGTTATCTCGTCAGATGGAAAGCCGGAAACTTTCCCTAAACTTTTTTTCAATTCAATTTTATTTGTATAGTGCTTTTTACAATAGACATTGTCTCAAAGCAGCTTTACAGAAATACTGTATAAACATACTGATTAGATAACTAAGAATAGTCAGTAGGCACTTGTACATCTCATAAGCTTGAAGAAGCCATTCAAATCATTTGATATTTTGAAAGATTAATGTTGATTAATAGCTCATTACAAATCTCTCCAAAAAAAAAATATATATGTATGTATGTATGTATGTATGCGAGTGTGTTTGTGTGTGAAATATATAACTGGCATCCATTCAGTATAATTTCATTTGTAATTATTAAAAAGTAAAAAAAATTACATCACTGTACCAACGATATCTCAGAAAATTGTATCATGTAATCATTTGTTACAATATTGATATTATATCGATATTTCGCCCAGCCCTAGTCCCCTCTGAGCTGCTTTTGTATCACCAGCACATGCTTTAGTGCTGTTTTTTTAAGACTACGGAACGTTACGTTTCATGACCTGTGACGTCATCGTGTGTGTGTGTGTGTGTGTGTGTGTGTGTGTGTGTGTGTGTGTATGTGTATTTATATGTATATATATGTATGTGTGTGTGTGTATATGTGTGTGTGTGTGTGTGTGTGTGTGTGTGTGTGTGTATATATATATATATATATATATATACACACACACACACATACATTATATATGTATGTGTATGTATATTTTTTATATATATGTGTGTATATATAATGTGTGTGTATATATACATTATATATGTACACGTGTGTATGTATTTATATATATATTTATATATAATAATGTGTGTGTGTGTGTGTGTGTATATATATATATATATATATATATATATATATATATATATATATATATATATATATATATATATATATATATATAAAATGTGTGTGTATATGTGTGTATATATAC
Source organism: Ictalurus furcatus (assembly GCF_023375685.1). Classification (NCBI taxonomy): domain Eukaryota; kingdom Metazoa; phylum Chordata; class Actinopteri; order Siluriformes; family Ictaluridae; genus Ictalurus; species Ictalurus furcatus. The sequence goes on from NC_071260.1 coordinate 28,550,523, forward strand.
AGTGAGGGAAAAAAGTATTTGATCCCCTGCTGATTTTGTACGTTTGCCCACTGACAAAGAAATGATCAGTCGATAATTTTAATGGTAGTTGTATTTGAACAGTGAGAGACAGAATAACAACAAAAAAATCCAGAAAAACGCATGTCAAAAATTTTATAAATTAATTTGCATTTTAATGAGGGAAAAAAGTATTTGACCCCCTCTCAATCAGAAAGATTTCTGGCTCCCAGGTGTCTTTTATACAGGTAACGAGCTGAGATTAGGAGCACACTCTTAAAGGGAGTGCTCCTAATATCAGTTTGTTACCTGTATAAAAGACACCTGTCCACAGAAGCAATCAATCAGTCATATTCCAAACTCTCCACCATGGCCAAGACCAAAGAGCTCTCCAAGGATGTCAGGGACAAGACTGTAGACCTACACAAGTCTGGAATGGGCTACAAGACCATTGCCAAGCAGCTTGGTGAGAAGGGGACAACAGTTGGTGCGATTATTCGCAAATGGAAGAAGCACAAAAGAACTGTCAATCTCCCTCGGCCTGGGGCTCCATGCAAGATCTCACCTCGTGGAGTTGCATTGATCATGAGAACAGTGAGGAATCAGCCCAGAACTACACGGGAGGATCTTGTCAATGATCTCAAGGCAGCTGGGACGATAGTCACCAAGAAAACAATTGGTAACACACTACGCTGTGAAGGACTGAAATCCTGCAGCGCGCGCAAGGTCCGCTGCTCAAGAAAACACATATACATGCCCGTCTGAAGTTTGCCAATGAACATCTGAATGATTCTGAGGACAACTGGGTGAAAGCGTTGAGGTCAGATGAGACCAAATTGGAGCTCTTTGGCATCAACTCAACTCGCCGTGTTTGGAGGAGGAGGAATGCTGCCTATGACCCCTGGAACACCATCCCCACCGTCAAACATGGAGGTGGAAACATTATGCTTTGGGGGTTTTTTTCTGCTAAGGGGACAGGACAACTTCACCGCATCAAAGGGACGATGGACGTGGCCATGTACCGTCAAATCTTGGGTGAAAACCTCCTTCCCTCGGACAGGGCATTGAAAATGGGTCATGGATGGATATTCCAGCATGACAATGACCCAAAACACATGGCCAAGGCAACAAAGGAGTGGCTCAAGAAGAAGCACATTAAGGTCCTGGAGTGACCTAGGCAGTCTCCAGACCTTAATCCCATAGAAAATCTGTGGAGAGAGCTGAAGGTTCGAGTTGCCAAACGTCAGCCTCGAAACCTTAATGATTTGGAGAAGATCTGCAAAGAGGAGTGGGACAAAATCCCTCCTGAGATGTGTGCAAACCTGGTGGCCAACTACAAGAAACGTCTGACCTCTGTGATTGCCAACAAGGGTTTTTAAACCAAGTACTAAGTCATGTTTTGCAGAGGGGTCAAATACTTATTTCCCTCATTAAAATGCAAATCAATTTATAACATTTTTGATGTGCGTTTTTCTGGATTTTTTTGTTGTTATTCTGTCTCTCACTGTTCAAATAAATCTACCATTAAAGTTATAGACTGATCATTTCTTTGTCAGTGGGTAAACATACAAAATCAGCAGGGGATCAAATACTTTTTTCCCTCACTGTATATATACACACACATTATATATATAATGTATGTGTGTATGTATATATTTACACTATATATGTATGTATATCTATGTATATTTATATATATAATAATTAATGTGTGTGTGTGTATATATATATATATATATATATATATATATATATATATATATATATATATATATATATATATATATATACACACATATACATTATATATGTACACGTGTGTATGTGTGTGTGTATATATAATGTGTGTATGTATATTTATATATATATGTATAATGTGTGTGTGTGTATATATATATATATATATATATATATATATATATATATACACACACACACACACATACATTATATATGTATGTGTATGTATATTTTTTATATATATGTGTGTATATATAATGTGTGTGTGTATATATATATATATATATATATATATATATATATATATATAAAATGTGTGTGTATATGTGTGTATATATATATATACACACACATTATATATATAATGTATGTGTGTATGTATATATTTACACTATATATGTATGTATATCTATGTATATTTATATATATAATAATTAATGTGTGTGTGTATATATATATATATATATATATATATATATATATATATATATATATATATATATATATATATATACACACACACACATATACATTATATATGTACACGTGTGTATGTGTGTGTGTATATATAATGTGTGTATGTATATTTATATATATATGTATAATGTGTGTGTGTGTGTGTATATATATATATATATATATATATATATATATATATATATATATATATATATATATATATATATATATATATATAAATAATATAATGTGTATATTCAAAGTTGTGGCTGACTTTGATCTTGATAAATGGTCCCCAAGCAGGCAGTAGTCACACAGTTCATTAATAATGCATTGTGCTGTCTTCTTCAGTTAGACAGTCAAGAGCGTGCAATTCATTTGTGAATTCCGTGCGTCTCGGATTAGCAACCAGAGAGTGTGAGAGAATTTTGCAATGTTGCAGTTATGAGTTTGATATCATTTTCAGGTCCAGGGTGCAATCCGAAGCTAGTGAGGGATAAGCACTGTATAGGGAGTTTTGATGGGACATGCCTGTAAGATAGGGGTGTCGGGCATTTTAGCCGGCTTTGGAGCTCTATTTCTGCTATGGAGCTCGTTATGTTTCAGTCGATGATATTCAAAGTCCCCAGGTCAGACACTGTGTTTATTCAATCAAAATAGAGAATTTATAAATGTATTTATTTATTTATTTTAATATATGGTGAACCTGTAGGACATTTTGTTTGCAGGAAGAGGAGAGATGTATGGGCACATCCTAAATCCCATTTCAGGAAGGAACCGTTTGTGGAGTGATACCTGACTTTTAATTGACCTTTTATTATTATTGTATTTGATATGTCAAAGCATCTGGCTAGATTTCCTTTCCCATCCCAGCCCCATCATAACATCTCAGCTCTGCCTCTTTTAATTAAGAGGCGACTTACGAGGCATACCGAGAGGGGAGGGGGTTGGTTGGGCGTAAGGAGAAGGCTTGTCAGATTATTCATCTCACAAGCAGCAGAGGGCTCTAAACATTCCAAACTCTTTCTTTATATCTGTTTAAAACATGAACATTCAACTGTGTTCTCATCGTCGCAGCTCGAAAGTAATCTTCTTTCAAAAAAACCAAACAAACGGATCATCGTTCCTCCAAGCACAGATTTGTGCGCTTCAGCAACGTAAGTAAAGATTAATAGAGCACAACAGGAAACTTCAGAGATTCAGTACGAGAGTTGAGTCACCCTCCCCCCAGCTGCAGCCTGAGGTCACCTGCCCCACTGAGCACAAGTCAGGTCCATATCCAAGTCAGGATAAGGTGTGTGTGTGTGTGTGTATGTGTGTGTGTGTGTACGCATTAGATGGGATAATGTCACAGGTTAGTCATCCTTCTGTTCTTCACTCTTGACTCATGTAAGGTAGTGAGCCAAACCAGATGGTCAGAGCAGGTGAAGTAAAGGTTACGCCTTTGTGCTCTGTGTGTGTGTGTGTGTGTGTGTGTGTGTGTGTGTGTGTGTGTGTGTGTGTGTGTGTCCACCTGTATGTGAACTTTACCCCCAGACATGTTCTCTTTCTCTCAGACATTCTTGTGGTGTGGAGCTCTGCCACCTTTCCTCTCCTCGAGGCAGTCCATTTTTCCCTTGAGCTCACTCTGACAAGCTGGTAGATGTTGTGTACGTTAATTGTCGATTGTATTGAACAGAACGTTAGCCCTGCCCTACCTGTACTGAAGTAGGATTGACCTTAACTCTACCGTCGATCAATGCGCCTGCCATGTTGACAGTGATTAAGCTAAGGGGTGTAATAAGGTCACACGTAAAATAAAAGCCTTGTTTATTCATGTATGCAGACCAGATCTGTGCACTGTTTGAGGTGCAGCATGGCACACACTATACCTATATACTATACACTCCCGTAAAGGGGCACGTCTAGTCCGCTTTTTCTTCGGGATTCGTGGTGATTTGAAAATGGAAAAAAAAAGAAATCGATAAAAAAAGAATGGAGGATGTTGGTGTGAAGTTCCAGATGAAGCAGTTTGTATTTAAACTCCCTCTCGTTCATTTTATATAGAGACGGGTGAAAATCCTGAGTCTGTGATTGACAGTGAGAGAATAATAATAATAAAAAATACAAACGCAACTTCATGCAAATGATTTGTGTAACGTGGTGAGGGTTCTCACACTTCAGGTCACAGTCAATCCACAAGCTCAAATCTGTATCGTACACGTTAGAAGAGAAGTTAATTACAGCTAGTACTCTAGGTTGCGGAGAGAGAATCAAGAGAAGTTTTAAAGTGGGAAAAGGATTATCTCATTAGATCTCTTATACTGTATGTATTTTTATACAACAGTTATTTCCAGTTCACTTCAAACGATTCCAAAACCATTACTACACTTACTATGGGCTGTCAGTCAGTCTGTGCTCGTTGGCATGGAAACGCACAATGCTCTATCCAACTGTTAGTTTGTTAGAAAAATTTTATATTTTCTAGACACTCGAAGCACTTTACATAGTATTGGGGGGGGGGGCGTCTCCTGAACCACCACCAGTGTGTAACATCCACCTGGATGATGCGACGGCAGCCGTAGTGCACCAGAACGCCCACCACACACCAGCTATTAGTGGAGAGGAGAGAGTGATGTAGCCAGTTCAGGGATGAGGATTATTAGAGGGCATGATCTTTTACAAGAAGTGTCCTGGGATTTTTAATGACTACAGAGAGTCAGGACATCGGTTTAACGTCTCATCTGAAAGACGATGCTGTTCCTACAGTGTGGTGTCCACATCACTATACTGGGGCATTAGGATCCACACAGACCACAGGGTGAGCGCCCCCTTCTGGCCTCGCTAATACAACTTCCAGCAGGAGTTCTCTCATCCAGGTACTGGCCAGGCTCAACCCTGCGTAGCTTCAGTGGGAAACCAGGCGAGACCTGCAGGGAAATATGACTGTTGCTTCTTTGGAACAGATTTCCATTGACAGATCAGAAATAAACAAATTATTTAGCCATATTGTTACTCAATATTAATTTCTTATTCTTATTCGCAATCGTGCTGTTGTACTGCAGATCAGCACAGCTGTGATTACATGCGGCATCGTGCCCTCAACAGTGCCAGTATTCAGTATAACAGTGTTCTTGCTTGTGCAATATTGCTTAAATAATTTTTTTAAAAAAAAGTAATGCTTTTCTTAAATAAAAAGTAATGCTTTTCTCGCACCTATGGAGGTGGGGTTCGAATCCCACCTCCTCCCTGTGTGTGCATGTTCTCCCCTTGCTTTAGTGGTTTCCTCCCACAGTCCAAAGACATTTCTGTATTGTCTGTAGTGTGAGACTGTGTGTGAGATGGGTTAGCACCCCTGGGAAGTGCCCCGGATCCCCTGGGATACATACATACATACACACACACACACACACACACTCATATATATTAGTGGCACAATGTAAAGTTTCAGTACACAACTCACTGGCCATCAGCGTCCTAACTTACCAGGAACCCATAGTGCTCCCAAACACCAGACCTTATAGACTATTTGCTGCTGAACATTGGCGCTAATATGTTAGCGTGCTAGTACGCTAGCATATACAACTGTGGAAAAACGGTGCTTAGGAGAAGCTTGTACGTTAAAGAGACAGTTACTTTTTAGAGGCAGAAGTGTGGGCTTAATGAAGTTTAAAAGTTTATCAAACCTCATGTGATCTAAGCAATATTTTATGATCATCAGAATCGAGAGCCTCATATCGTTTCGTTGTACCGTTAAAGCCTTCAGTGTTGCATTTAAAAACAATAATCTTAATAATAATAAAAACAACAGACACATTAGGGTTTTCTTTATTGTTTGATAGGCATGGAGAGATTTGTTTGAAAAAAAAGAAAGAAAAGAAAAGGATGAAGCATTGCAGAGGAAGGTTTCAGAGATTGTTGGTGCTCCTGGTAGATTTGACTGTGTTCGATATTTATTTTATTATGCCATTTACAGGACATTTAGCTATAGCATGTGCATGTGTAGAGCCATATTAAAATCGTGTATGAACATTCAGCAAGATGTAAGATAAACTGGATGGAATTTAATTAGTGGAAAAAAAAACAACACACACACAAAACAAAGATGTCCACACCCGCTCACCTGCACAGAACCGACCTAAATGTACACTTTAGTGACACACCCTGAAAAACGTTCAGTTCTTGGAGAAGGAGGCGTTTAGTCCAGTGTGAAAGCGGCATTAGGAAATCAGGCTTTAAGTTGCCAGTGATTGGTTAAACGAGTATGGGGGGCGTGGACAAGGGTGCGTTTCCAGCTAAGGACACGAGGCTTTAAAACGAAACTGAACAGTCATCATGTGTGTAACAGAAGTGTGTTAGCGCTGGTAGGCGTAAGTGCTGTAGAAGCAGAATCCTGGGAGAACTTGTGTAATTTTTAGTTGCTCTCAGGGCCACATTTTCTTCCCTTCCTCCTTCTTTCCTTCCTTAAAAGGAATAATATGGAGCAATGACTAGCAATGAATGAGTGCGTTATTATGACCCAGTTTGCCATACAGCACAATGTTATCATGTTACTCTGGGCCTGAGTGCTTGGCTGATGATGGTGTGTGTGTGAGAGAGAGAGAGAGAGAGACACTCGATGAAAGCTTTGAGTCTGTCAGTACAAGCCTACGATATGTTAGCAGCTCTTTCAGATCCACAATCCGTCATGCATGATTTCACTACAGAAGAAGCTTTACCCCCCCTCCCTCCTCCCCAGGATCTGAGGAATTCCGAGGAAAAAAAAAAATCCTAACTGGGTGTGTGTGTGTGTGTGTGTGTGGAACCTGCCAGGCAGGTAACTGACGAACACAACACACTTGTCTACACACATGCTCGCACTCGCACTCTGAGGTCCTGTCCTGCTTCTCCTTCATTTCGTCAATCTCTTCACCAGAGAATGTGCGCCTGATTCGCAGGGGGATTATGGGGAACATGCAACGTGAGTAAACTCATTGGTGTCATAAGCACGGCCTAGCTAGGAAGCTTCGACTCACGTTTGTTATGTTTATGATCAAGAGAGAACAGACTCTGTGGTGAGTGGTAGACATTAGACGTCTCAGTCAATACGCTGAATATGGGATTTAAGTAATGCTAGGATTTTATTCATTTTTTTTTTTGCACTTTTGTTTTTTTTTTTACCTGAAAGGAAACAATGTGGGTTAAAAAATAATATATATGCAGGTGTGTTGCAACAGTACGAGTAGCGTATTACGCTTAAGTACTCCCAGAGCGTGTGACCAAACCCCGGCTCTGAAGTGTATTTACGTTCTTGCAGCACTAAATTACGCAGCACTTGCACGGCAACATATAATGATGATCTGAATGAGTGAGAAAATATCTGCATGTGCATGAATTTAAAGTGCACTTAGCCAAACAGGTCTTCAAATCAGATGTTTTGGATATATCCGGTGCTGCTGATTCTGACAACCTTCAGATGATGATAAATAAGAAACGTGTAAATGAGAAGGCACTCATGCTGTACACTTGGAGATTTGTCTGAGATTAATCCCCGTTATAGACAACTTCTAATACTGCAGAAAAAACACACGTTTTGTTGGTTGGTTGGGGGTTTTTTTTTTTTTTTCCTTTCAAAATTTTTTACAGGAAGGTTAAAGTTCATGTCTTAATAGTACGTTCGGACATAAAATTAGCGTTATAATTTGTGGTTAAATCTCTCAGCCTGAGCGTTTCTGTAGAGTTTATAGTTTTGAATCGTAGCCCATCATTGATCGATAATAGGACGAAATCCCGTGCACGCGTCCTTCAGACTTCTCAAATCTGATTCGTCGGAATTTTCTATAACAGCAGTTCCGGCTTTAAGATGAATAAAAGGTTTATATTAATTTATACATTTCTATAGTAATAGCTTATACACAAGGATTAGTATTGTGGACTCTCAACTTTACCAAAGGCTAATAACCATAATAAACAGTTAAAAAAAACGACATGTTTACCAAAGTAAAACACACAATTGTTGATGTGGTGAATTTTTTATTTGCTTTTTTTTTGTTAGATGTTTAATTAACATTTATGGAACAAGTCTCGGGTGTTTTCAAGACGGAGGAGTTTGCCCTTTCAGATTTCTTTGTAAAATGAGAAACTGCGTATTTTTGCTCACTAACGTCGAGAGAGTAAGGGAGATGCTGTTTTAGAAAACGACTGTTCGTCGTCGTTATACTGCAAGCGATAACGGGAACCAAGTTGTCTAGCGTTTAAATATAACTATAAAATGATTAAAAAGCACAATCTGTCATTTTTTCGTGAATGAAACCTTGTAATCATTGTGAATTCACTGTATTATAAGTGTACTAACAAAGTTCGGGTCGTGCGTTTATGTAAATAAAATATACTTTGTGGTGGTGTTCCACCACTGTAGCATTCGCTGTATGTGAAGTGTTCCTTACATACAGCAGATGGTGTTTGAGGAATCGTTCAGCTTCCTAATAGGACCCTTCTGGCACTTTTTCACTGCACGATGCGGCTCGACTCGACTTTTTGGGGGTTTTCCACTGTGGATAGTACCTGGTACCTGGTACTTTTTTTTTTTTCAGTACCACCTCGGTCGAGGTTCCGAGCGAGCCGAGCCGATATTAAATGTGAGCCACGCACTGAGGGAGTACGGATTCTCCTTAACCAGTGGTTCTGTATTGTGCCTGAATAAATGTGCGTCATTTAAGACATACTTTACGTACGGTAATATTCTATTAATCTCATTACAGATAAAATTAAGTCGCTCCTGTCGCAGCTGAATCCAACGTAGTCATATCGAGCACTACGTAGGTTCTCGAGCGCCGTTATTTTATATCCTTAATAGGGTCCGTGTTCAGTGAACAGGAAAGGCGTCTGGAATACGGCCTGACCGTGTATTTGTACAGGGCTTCGATAATACACCGTTATTCCTGCGTGAAGGCGAGTGAAAGATGGCACCCGCGTTGAGACGGCACTAAACCGCAGTGGAAAGGCAAGCTCGGAAAAGTAAAGCGAGCCGAGTCAAGCCGTACTGTGCAGTGGAAAAGTGGCTTTATACGCCATTAATCTCTGGCTTTCTTCTGTCTCTAATCTAATGTTGGCAATACCGGAATAATACAAAAATAAATAAATAAACCAGCCAGCCCACAAGCTGAATTATTGATCTGTGATTATTATTTTTTTTTTGTTCTGACCAGTCTCCCTTTAACACATGTTAGCAAACATGTTGCTTTTCTGCACAGCCACTTTATCATCTTCTGCTGCTATAATAGCCCTCTCTCCCATCAGCAGATGCTTTAATGCGTTGGAGACCGTAAAAAAGTGGCACGTTCACAAGCAGCAGGTTTGAATTATGTGGCAGCCAACACTGCAACTAAGTCATAAATACAATAAATAAAATGCTGTTTAATATGTTCGATTCTCTGAAGCTTCAAATAGCATAGAGACGGTAGATATAAAGCGAGCCTGTGCAAACACTGGGTTCACACATCATTTCATTTGATGCCGGTTTTTTTTTTTTCTTTTTTTATTAGGGACTAGGGCAAAAAGCAGACGAGTGCCATCTCAAGGGTCCTAGGTTAAAATAAAACTGACAAAGGCAACCGCAATATATAATATATATAAATGAATGAATACAAAATTAAAAAAGCGAGGCAACAGCATTACAGTGGATGGTTTATGAAGCCTGATTAGGCACATGAGGCAGAATAAATTGACGTCTCTGTTGATGGTTCCTGCTCAGTGACTTTGTCATTTGATCCATGTTATATTTAAAGTAAATACTGTAGCTTTGTGAGCTCCTTCAAATCCCAAAAGCCCTCTGAAGACTTAACAGGCTTCTTAGATGGTCCTGTTTCTACTACAACTACTACTACTACTATTACAACTACAACTACTATTATTACAACTACTATTACTACTACAATAACTACTATTACTACTACTGCTATTAATACTATTATTATTACTACTACTACTATTATTACTACTATTACAGCTACTATTTTACTACTACCAGAACTATTACTACTACTAGCTACTATTACTAGTACTATTACTACTACAGCTACTATTACTACTATAATAACTACTACTATTACAACTACAATAACTACTATTACAACTACTATTACTACTGTTAATACTATTACTACTGCTGCTACTACTACTACTACAAATACTATTTCTATTACTACAACTATTACTACAGCTACTACTACTATTACTACAATAACTACTACAACTACTATTTCTGCTACTATCACTACTACTACTACTACTACTACTACAACAACCACTACTACTACTACTACTACTACTACTGATGATACTACTATTTCTACGGCACACAGCTCCATCCTGAAGACTCTCCTGTGTTGTAAAAAAGTGTTTTAACAATCCATTTATTATTTATTAGCCTTCCATTGCATGGAGCATCAGCCATACAAGTCTATGTGAATGAGTCGGTGCTGTAGTATATTTATTTAAATGAAACAAATGACTTATTACCCAGCTCTAACGGTCAGATTATTGTTTATATATACTTGTATTTTGTCCTAAACATTGAAAGATAGGATGCTGGTCCGAGCATGAGTGTAGATGGTGTTGCACGGTCTCCACTGTTCTGGTTTCTGTTGGGGTTTGTGTGAAGCTGACTGTCCATGTGGACTGCACCAAGAAACCAGCTTTAGTGCTGGATGGGTCAAAACTTTTGTGCTTGGGATCGGCTTTCTGCTGCTATATATGCTTTTGTTTATGCTCTCTGACCAGAGTTATCTTTACTTTTTATAGGGGTGTGTGTCTGTTTGTCTATGTGTGTCTGTGTGTGTGTGTGTGTGTGTGTGTATATGCATTTGTCTGAGGGGTAAAAAAAAAAAGTGTGTGTGTGTAGGCAAATTAGACATTTGTATGCTTTCAGCTTGAGCACCCAAATAAGTTCTGTGGAATGTGTTTTGTGCCTGTGCTCGCATTTAATATGTGTTTGTGTTTGTGTGTGTGTGTGTGTGTGTGTGTGTGTGTGTGTGTGTGTGTGTAGGAGGAATGCCTGCACCTGAGCAGAGTCCCATGTCGGAGGAGGGCCTTCTGCTGCCAATCAAAGATCAATTAGCCAATCACAACATGGAATCTGAGAGCACTGCCAACAATATCCTGGCTTCTGTCAAAGAACAAGTAAGAACATATTCTCTCTCTCTCTCTCTCACTCATTCACTCTCTCACTCTCTCTCTCTCACTCTCTCTCTCTCTCTCACTCACACACATTCTGTATGTTCGCACATTCACTCACTCACTCACTTATGCTCTCTCTGAGCTCCTGTCTCATCTTGCAAATTTCCATCCACACATTAAAACCACCTTCTTCAAACCTCGCTCTGCAGATTGCCGGGGATCAGTGAGTTCTAGCCATGACTTTATTATTTCTACAGTTTTTATAGTTGTATTATAGGTATAAGTCTCATTGGCTGCTCACTTGAATCGATCGCATTTCTATTAGGAAATTGCTTGTTTCCACATCTAACGCTCAATCACATAACAGTTACGAACTGTGGCAATCTGAAGCTGCAGAACGACAAATTTAATTAAACTCAAATTTAATAACGTACAAAATGTTTTGAAAATACATTTTAACACAACAGTTCGAGTGGTTTGGGAAAAATTCAGGAATAAAGAACATTTTTCTATGTTCCTAATCCGTTTAATATTTGGATTGTGTTATAAATTCGGTGATGAAACACTTCATTACACGTTTACACAAGACACGCATAGATCAGTAAAAAGTCTTCATTTGTCTGAAATGACATTTGATCTAATAAGCAGGAATTAAATAGTCTTAAATGTGACTGTACACGGTCTTGGTATAATCAAGAAGGCTTTTTAGGTTCTTCTTTTGTGTTTGTTCGGAGATGTCGTAGTCTTCTTCGTGGTTTGTCGAATGATCCTCATGGGAGTTATTTTGTAGAAAGTATTTCGCTCGAGGATACCTGCAGACTCCGCGTTAACAGGACTCTGTGTTTTTGCCGGAGTTCGAGCTCCCGTACTGAGCCGCGCCCTGCTCGTAAGTCCCGAGCGGCTGCTGTTGATTTTGGCTGAAGGTGACTGGGAAAGGAAGAGAGAGTGGCAGCGACGTTGTGGGTGGAGGAAACTTTGACTAATTCTGCCTGCATTTACTCTAGAGACAGTGAGTGAGAGAGAGAGAGGGGTGAGCGTGCTTGCACTTTTTAACCCCCCCCCCTTTCTTTTTCACACCCGTCTTTCCTCTCTGGCACTTGGCCAGATTTCCTGTTGTTGACTTAAAGTAGCACTTCATCTGCGTTCACCTGGACATGTCACTTCCTCTTTCCTCGGGAAGCAGCGCTCCTCTCCGAACGCAGAGAGAGGAGCAAGTGAATAACAGGGACAGTGAGTGGCATGGCTCCCGGGGAATTCTGGCTTTCGCCCGAGCCTTTTCAGTCCGTAAACTAATCCCTCTCAAAGTTCAGCGAAGGCTGAAGTGACACAGAGGTAGGGAGGGTAGTGGGGGTGGTAGGGGAGGGGTGTGACGAGGTCTCCATGCATGGAAAGGGAGTTTTGCGTTTGTCTGCTTTTCTGCTGTGTTTTTGAGCGCTTTAGAGGATTTTCTGCGATCCTTTGGAGGAATCCTATAGCTGTAAATATGCCAGACTGCACGACTAGAAATGACTACGGCCAGAGTGAGTCTATTTTTACTCTTCTCTTTTTATTGCTTTCCATTGCATTCTTTCCCATGCTCTCTCTCTCTCGCTCTCTCTCGCTCTCTCTGCGTGTGCGTGTGTGTGTGTATTCAGTGCCCAAACATGGAGTAGTTTCTCAGGATCTCTGATTGTGCTTTCACGTGTGTGTGGAGCTGATCCACTCATGCCCCGCACAAGCGTTTTTTTGTGATGTTTATTTGGAACTCCGGTCGTCCACCCTACGTGTGCTGCTTGTCCACTATTTGACAGAAGAGACTGTCCTGTGTGTTAAGCTGAACAGAAATTATACAGTTAATCCCTCCGCTTTGTTCCTGTCACTTCAGCTTTCCATCTTCCTCGCCTGTGGAGCGCTTTCTGCTGTGTTTTCTTTCTTTTTTCTTTTTTTCTTTTTTTTCTTTCCGCTCAATAAATCTTGACCTGGTTTGCTGCTGTTTTTGTCATGATAAATATCACGTCAAATATATAAATTTGCAGATTTATTCCATACATAAAGTAAGGCCGTGTTAGGATTTGCACGGCAGTCTAGAGGAAGTGGTAACAGGCGTTGGTTGGAAAGTGGGCAACGAAATGAATTTTGTGCATGTTCAGCAGTAATAAATGATGGTGTTTTTCTTTGCTACTTTAGTAACATTACCCAGGCCAGATTTTATCGAGTCGGAAAGAAACGCTCGTTCTGCTTCGGGGTATATACACTCCAGTCCAAATATAAAATGCTATCCGTTCAGCCAGCTTGACTAATATAAGACTCCAGTTTAGAGTCATATAGAAATATTCACTCTCTAGTTCTCCGTCACCTGTTGCTTCATCCAGATGTTTTGCTGCACGATCATACCGCGAGTTTGAACCTCTGTGCTTGTAACCGATTTATACTTTGAAATAAAGTTGTGTTTGGAAATGAAAACTTTCTCCCTTCCATTCTGTCTTGGCTTTAGGCTGTACTGAATATCACCGTTACCCCCATTTCCACTGGCACAGTACCGCAAACGGGGGGTTTTTTTTTTTTTTTGAAGAACACTTACATAATCAGTTATGGGAGTTTATTGTTGTTTATTGTTGTAAAAGTAATTACAACCACAGAGGCTTTTACAAGTTCCTTCTGGCTTAGAGAACAGATTTTACCATCCAAAATCCTTCAGAACGAGTTCACCGAGCGAATATATCGTCATAGACGACAATCACGCTCCAGCTGAGAGAAAGCATTTTTTTAATTGGTTTTAGCGGTTTCTTTTTTTTTTAGTGTGTCTAGCTGCTGAAACGAAGCATACCGATATCCCTAACATGAAGAGTGCAGCTATTATTTAGATTGTTATAATTGCGAGTTAAACAGATACAGTATTTACCTTGTCTGATCACATCTCATTAGATTTTTGTTATCCCCTTGAAATCTTCAAAACTCTCCTTGAATGCATCATATTTTTATGGTGGTCAGGTAAGTAACTTGTGTTTCATAAGACGCTAAGATAACCACCACCCCTTCTTGATTCCAAACCAACAGCATTTGGTTTTACTAACTAAACTGATCTAGCCGAGCAGAAGCTTACAGAGCAGCTTGGGAAACTGGCATCAGGACCAGCATAATGAGTTTGCAAACGAGTTATGTTTATCACTGTCCTCTCTGATGGCCTTTTTGATAGCTGTGGCATCGTCAGGATTTGAGCTCGTGATCTTCGGAGGAAAGGACAAATGCTTTTGGTGATAAAGAAATTTAGGAGCTTATTTATCTTATTGTGGCTGCATAAAATTTTAACTCAGGGAGAGCTCGGGGGTTCAAGTCCAAGCACTGCCGAGCTCTGGGTTACTGGATGGAAGGTCGGGGGTTCAAACCCCAGCACGGCTGAGCTCTGGGTTACTGATCGGAAGGTCGGCGGTTCAAGCCCCAGCACTGCCGAGCTCTGGGTTACTGATCGGAAGGTCGGCGGTTCAAGCCCCGGCACTGCCGAGCTCTGGGTTACTGATCGGAAGGTCGGGGGTTCAAGTCCAAGCACTGCCGATCTCTGGGTTACTGGTCGGAAGGTCGGGGGTTCAGACCCCAGCACTGCCGAGCTCTGGGTTGCTGGTTGGAAGGTCGGGGGTTCAGACCCCAGCACTGCCGAGCTCTGGGTTGCTGGTCGGAAGGTCGGGGGTTCAAACCCCAGCACTGCCGAGCTCTGGGTTACTGATCGGAAGGTCGGCGGTTCAAGCCCCAGCACTGCCGAGCTCTGGGTTACTGATCGGAAGGTCGGGGGTTCAAACCCCAGCACTGCCGAGCTCTGGGTTACTGATCGGAAGGTCGGCGGTTCAAGCCCCAGCACTGCTGAGCTTTGGGTTACTGATCGGAAGGTCGGCGGTTCAAGCCCCAGCACTGCCGAGCTCTGGGTTACTGATCGGAAGGTCGGCGGTTCAAGCCCCAGCACTGCCGAGCTCTGGGTTACTGATTGGAAGGTAACCCAGGTCGGGGGTTCAAGCCCCAGCACTGCCAAGCTGCCACTGTTGGGCCCTTGAGCAAGACCCTTAACCCTTTCTGCTCTAGGGGTGCTGTATCAATGCTGACCCTGCGCTCTGACCTCTATATTTTACATAATCAAAGCCCTTTCAGAAGTGAATGTACGAACGCTGTGTTCCACTCTCTGGCTGTTAATTACCATCGTTTAATACATTTAGTTACCAAATCTGTTTAGGTGTCTGTGTTTAATGTCAGAGTAACCTTGGAGACACTGAGTGGGAAATGTGTCTTATTGTGTGAAGCTGTTCATATGCGTGTATGTGTAATGCTCCTTTTAAAAGAGGCTGTAAAGTAAAAGCACTCGAGTGCACATAAAGTGGCAAGTGCTGTCTGGTGAATGCATGAGTGCTTCTTCCATTGTTCTGACACTGTGACGGCCTCCCACCATGCATTCACTCCCATGACGCACAGTTGCAATCAAAATTATTCAACCCCCATTGCAAATCAGGTTTATTGTCAAAATTTACAGACTTTCAGCTGTTTGCAATGAACAAATCAAACAAAAGCTATTGAAATAGTTCAACACAATGAATGCTTCAAGTGGTTTCCTCAAATTCAACTGAAAATGCAACTTATGACTTCTCCGTTCTCAAAATTATTCAACCCCTTCATGGGACGCATCTTTAGTACTTAGTAGAACACTCTTTTGCTGTTATGACCTGCTGCAAACAGTTCAGTAATATTCTTGGGTTTGTGTGCTGCAACCGCCGCCTTCAAATCCCACCAGAAAGTCAGGTGACTGTGATGGCCCTGTAGAATCTTCCAAGACTTCCTCTGCAAGCAAGCCTTGGTGGAATTTGAGGTATGCTTGGGATCATTGTCCTGTTGGAAGGTACAATGACGCCCAAGCTTCAGCTTCCTCACAGACAGCATGACCTTTTCTCCTAGGATTTCCTGATACTTCAATGAATCCATCTTCCACATGCTGCAAAGCAGCTCCAGAGCATCACCGAGCCACCACCATGCTTGACTGTGGACAGAGTGTTCTTTCTTTATTCTTCTTCCTCCAGACATACCGCTGATCCATCGTTCCGAAAATGTCCAGTTTTACTCCAACGCTCCACAGAACAGAATCCCAAAACTTCCGTGGCTTATTTATATGATTTTGAGCGACTTTTCTTGTGCTTTTGGGTCAGTAGTGGTGTTCGTCTTGGAGTTCTGGCATGGAAACCTTCTGCGTTCAGTACACGCCTTAATGTGCTCACTGAAGTCTTGCTGCAGGTCTTTTGCAGTCACTCGGGTTTTCCACAACCTGCCTTCTCAGAAATCTGGTTGCAGCCGTTGATAGCTTCCTTTTTCTGCCCCGTCCAGGTGTTTCATACATTTTTTGCCCCTAGCCAGTTCAGGTATTTCATGTGTTCCAGCTCAAGCACACCTGGTGAAACTAATAAAGCCCTTGATGAGCTCGAGAGAACTCCTGTTTTGCATATTTGTGCTGTTGTGAGGGATTCTATTCAGGGGGTTGAATCATTTTGAGACTTGAGAAATCATTATAAGTTGCATTTTCAGTTGAATTTGGGGAAACCATTTGAAGCATTCGTTGTGTTGAACTATTTCAGTTGCTTTTGTTTGATTTGTTCATTGCAAACAGAAAGTCTGTACATTTTTACACCAACCCTGATTTGCAGTGGGGGTCGAATCATTTTGATTGCAAATGTATTTAGATATGAATTATCTATTTGGACACTTTACCATTATTAAACAGACTATCCAGCCTGTTTACCTTTTTTTATTAACATCCTACTCTAATATTTTTTTTCCTCATTGCAATATCTGTGAGCCCCTGCCAAGTCAAAGTCCAAGTCTTACTTGGTAAGCGAAGCCTGATTCTACTTCAGCCACACCTGAATTCCTAACAAAGCGTCATTTTATTAGTTCTGCTTCTCTGACCATCACAGCACATACCTCAAACTTCATCTCATGGGAAACAAGTGTGTGTGAGTTTGTGTGTGTGTCACACGCTGTTCTTCAGTCAAAACTGAATAGTGGATTCCTTTAATTGGTCTCCACATTAGCTATTTTTAGTTCCCCCGCTTGGAGGGGAAAAAAACAGAGACCAAGAAACTGGCTGCTGTGCTTTGTGAGATGCTTTAATGCATGATTACCTCAGCTGTAGTCGTAGCTAAGGAGTATAAAGAGCCCAGTGTACCTCATCACTCAGCCGCATATCCACTGCAGCCTTTTTTTCTTAGAGGCTGTGCTAGATCTGCACCTTATGGGCAAAATGGGTCATACTGAGGTTATGTGATGTCACTATATCAAAGCTGCTACATCCATTGTTGGTTAGATCAGATCATTTTAACAAAATAATTACAGACCTGACTGTGGATGTACTTTGGATTGACTGAGTGTATTCTGTAGCATCACACCATTTATATTAATGTTTGATAAGCACTATATTGTACTCAGCTGTGTCCTAAAGCATCATGCAGCAAGTTCCTTACTGATATGCAAGGGCGTAACCATGGTATGGACATTAGGGGGGAGGGTCCACTTAGTTGTCCTTAGCCCAAATGTAGTGTAATGGAACGAAAAGCTGTGCAACTTTCCTCACTTTCACTCGCATTTATAACGGTCTCTCACAACGTGAGGATTCACAGCGGACTCGGCAGGAGGTTATGCAAGTGAATGTAACGTTAATGGTCAAAAACTGGAACTGACGTTAGCCTAGCCTACTTCGTGGGCGTGCAAATATCAAAAGTTAGTTGACGTTCTTAAGAACAAACCAAGCCATGGTATGATGCCTTCTATACTAAGCTAAGGTTACCTACTATTTAGGTATCTAGTTACTTACTGTCTGAATAAAAGCTGGTATGTTCTGCTGCACTTTTCTACGCTTGGCTGCTGTCTTCATTTCTTACAGACTGAGCTGCTAAAATACATCAACGAACTTGCTTTGAGTATGGACGCAACCAAGTGTACAATTGGAGGGGGGGCACACACCCATTTTCCTTAACATACGGGAATATATTAAAAAGGAATAGACATAAATAAATAGAATAGACGAAGAAAAGACAGATCCGTTGGCAGGGTTCATTAAAGGCGGACATATAGAAAATATTTTGTACGGTATATTGGGGGGGACAGATTGGTATTTCCTCAACATTAGGGGGGGCAATATACAATTTATTGCAATACAGTATGATGTCGTAGTCCATATGTTAGTTAATACTTGACTCATGACCTTATTTGTACGTGTAGAAGTAGCAGAAAAGTGGGCAGCATTGTACACACACTTGCCTGTATTTCTTATGTACATCTGGAAGAATAAGCAACCATGTTGGTATTGCACCACCCGGACCTGTCGCATTATTTCTGAGGAATGCTCCAACCTACGTCAGGATACATGCGGCAGCCATCTTGCATAGACATCCTTAAAAGCAAGTACATGAGCTATAACAACTTCAGAGGCCACTGCTCTGTCACTGGGACTAACAGGCATCAACACCATGCTTCCTTCCCTGGCATTAAAAGGGTATAGACACCACACCTTCTTCAATGACAGTAACAAGCTCAGAGGCCACACCTCCTTCACTGGGAAATACAAAGTTTGAGGCCACACCTTTTTTTACTGGGACATTAATTGGTCAGAGATATGGCACTGGAAAAAAGGTTTTAAAAAAATCCTTTGGCACGTTTGTTTAGAAATCACAAAAAGCACCCAGGGCAGGGTGCTGGCTCTCACTAAATAGAATTCCATTAGATAGCAATATTTAAAAACTATTTATCACATATTTTCTTGTTTTGCTCATCAGGGCAGATCTCCAGAACACGTGGCATTTCTGCAGAGCTACAGCTCTGTGCTTTGCTTCAGTTTGTGCCTTGTGTGTAGAGTTTACTTGGAAGCAGATGAATACCAGCCTGTGGTCTCCGGCCTGTCGTTTTGTTCCGCACCCAAGTGAACAAGTGAATGTTCTCGCCTGCACAAAAGAACCACACAGAGAGGACCACCACACCAGACTTCCATTCAAACTGACTAAATGCTACATATGTGAATGTATCCTAGAGATAAAACAAGTAAGTGTGTGGAAATGATTTAATCAGGGATTTCCATATTTGCAGTATTGATTTTTACCTTTTTGAATCTTTACAACCCCACACCTCGCTGCATTAAACCAAAAGGATGTGTTTACGTCCTCTTTAGCTGGTAAATCCAAAATGGCGAACTTTGAGCTCTTTAGGCCTATTTCAGCACATGCCATTTGCCTTTCTGGACCACACGCACAGACTCGTCTCTTTAGGAGGATGTTTGGCGGGTCCGAGGCGAGGTCATAGGTCAATGTGCTTATCGGTGTTCAACCGGGTTGTACAGAGAAACAACTAGACTTGACTCTTTCTTTTAGGCTTTCGAGAGAGTAATCCGAGTAGTTTATCTCTGTTACACAAGATGTTCTGTTGCTACAGTCCTGTTAGGTGAGTAAGCTCTCGTACCTTGGGTCATTCAGTCTGAATGAATGACATGGGTTACACCTTTGGTTGTTAAATGGATAATTTTGTTAAAAGGAGTTTTTTATTACCACAGACATAAAGTTCAGCACATTTCTCTGTACTCAGGAAAAAAGGAGTACTCAAAACCTACTTATAATGAAAGTCACTTATCATAATGATTTATTTTTTTCCAAATGCATGACCATAACTATATAATGTACAGTTAAAACCCCAGCTATTATATTCTAACAAGAGTGGTGTTAGTATGAGAGAAAGCCTTACCAAGACTATTACTACATAAGGAATAAAACACTTGGTGGCATTCTGTTATTGGAAGATAATCAACGATGGAGTGGTGTGATGTGGCTCAACACAAAGTGGAGTTACCTTCAGCACCCCGAAGTTGATTATTCCCCGGTATCAGCATTTCCTGAAGTATTTCATTCCTCTTATACCTAAGCAGTTTGCAGCCCGTTTCAATTGGTTAACAAGCAACGTCGAAGTTTTTCACATTTAATGTTGTGGGACAAATTATTTCCAGTTAACACTTACTTTATAGCAGCTGTAAACAGTCATCTCCTCACAAGTTTTGCTTTCCCCGTCTATGTTGAAGTTAATAAGTAGAATAAGGAAAAAAACCCACAACAACACAACTTATGTTTCTGAGAATCCAGAACGTCCTTCATCCTGAAGACTGAAGACTCGTGGTAGAAAACCGTTCCAAAGCCCTGACACTGGAGACTCCTTGCACGAATGTGAAATTAAACGTCTCCGTACAGAAAACCTCACCAAATCAATGATTATAGGTTTTTTCTTTGTTAAATAATTTTTTAAAAAAATTATTCACCACACATTCACACGTCTCTGTGAATTAGCTGTTACTATAGAAACGACAGCGTATTAAAACGAATACATTTAATATGAACTTGTGAATCGCCTTGCGGTTGGAACTACTCTCGGAGAATTTAATCGGCTAATTCAAATCAATTAACCTTCCGACCAATCAGATTTAACTGCGTTTACAACACAGTAACGAACCAATCGAAGGCAATTCCAGTGACGTTTCGGTGTCCACACACCTCTACTTTGATAACATACCTGTAGTACACCCTCGGAAAATATTATTTTTACAGATTGAGAGCTTTACAAATACCTTCGACTAAAAATCGAATGAAAGCCTTCGTTCACACACAAATGTGTCTTGACTAAGCATTGACCGAATTCCACACCCATCCGTTCATTATACAACTTCTATTATAAGTAAGTTTGAGTAAACAGGGGTTTTTATTTCCCCTCAGCAAAGGAAAGCATGTTGAAATGTGAGTCTTGTGGTGATCATACACTGCAGATGTGGCAGATAGAGATCAGGTTGAAAGACACTGGAGTATTCATGTAAGCGAGCGCAGCAGTGGGTTCAGTCCTGGCTGAAGTCCTGAACAATTCAGGTTTTCTGTTCGCTCTGGATCCTCACTGCTCACAGCTGACTAACCCGAGGTGGAGCACAGTGAAGTTATTGAAGGTGCTCGTCTTTTTCCAATGCTATACACTCGATTTCCGTTACATTTCTCCTGCCTGCTTTCATTTTCTCTTCTGTCTCTCTCTACTTTGCTCATCAAGATGGCACTTTAACCCCAACTCTCTCTCGTCTCTTTCAGTTGAAGCAGAGTTCTGTGCTTTGTGTTTCTCGTTCT
This sequence comes from Ictalurus furcatus, assembly GCF_023375685.1. Lineage (NCBI taxonomy): Eukaryota > Metazoa > Chordata > Actinopteri > Siluriformes > Ictaluridae > Ictalurus > Ictalurus furcatus. The sequence goes on from NC_071260.1 coordinate 28,571,996, forward strand.
ACCTCTGGGGAACTTTCCCAGCAAGAGATCATTGCACTTGGAATGTTTGCAGAGCTGTGTTTCTTTCTCTCATTTGTGTGTGTGTGTGTGTGTGTGTGTGTGTGTGTGTGTACTCAGTGTGTTCTGTATAACATGGCATGCCAGGGACTTGACTCTCTCATGCAGCTGGTATCTAAGGAAGTGACCTTGGAGTTCAATGCAAAAAAAATAAAATAAAAATTGCAGCTCTCTTTCCTTCTTTTATACAACCCCAATTCCAGAAAAGTTGGGACGCTGTGTCAAACGTAAATACAAACAGAATGCATTGATGTTTCCAAATCGCATAAACCCATATGTTATTCACAATAGAACATAGAAAACATATCAAATGTTTAAACTGAGGAAACGTACCATTTTAAGGAGAAAATAATGCCATTCGGAATTTAATGGTCTCAAAAAAGTTGGGACGGAGGCAACAAAAGGCTGGTAAAGTAAGTGTTACTAAAACGCAACAGCTGGAGGTTAATTGGATTAGGGTTGTATTTATCGGTTTCTTCAATGCCAGTCGATTATTATTGTTCTCTTGAGAGCACTGTACATTTCTTGAGGCTCAATGTAATCAGAGTTTTCTTCCACTGACAGCTGGGTGTGTTTTCTCCTGTTCAATAAGTATTCCCAGTTCTTCAAGTGGTACAAATATCAAAGCACCCGTATTTATATATATATATATATGAGAGAGAGAGAGAGAGAGAGAGAGAGAGAAACGCACCAGTAAACAGATGAAAGGGAAAGTTAAGAGGTTGCGTTTTAGCTGGTATCATTGGCACCATTGATTCCGGTCAAAACGGGTCACTAATTACGGCTGAGCTCAAATTCTGCAGCGTTCCACGTGGCTTTTATCTTTACCATGCTCTCTGGACTGTTTCAGCTCAGCCTGGCTTACGAACTATCAACAGGAATAGGAAAATAAATACCCACTCCGTGTACAGAGGAAGAAAATGGAAAGGATTTTTTTTTTTTTTTTTTTTTACCAGTTCAGATATCATCATCCATCCATTTTCTGTACCACTTATCCTACATAGGGTCACAGGGAAACCCTAGACGGGGTGCCAACCGATCACAGCGCACAATCACACACACTCACACACTGGGGACAATTTAGAGATGCCAATCAGCCTACAACGCATGTCTTTGGACTGGGGGAGGAACCCAGAGTGCCCAGTGGAGAAAGTGCAAGCTTCATGCACACAGGGCGGAGGCGGGATTTGAACCCCCAACCCCGCAGGTGCGAGGCAAACATGCTAACCACTTAACCACCATGCCCCCCCATCATCATCATCATCATCATCATCATCATCATTTGATTTAGAGCTGCAACAACTAATCGGTAATAATCGATTATGAAAATTATCGATCAGTTGGTCTGCGCGCGGCACGAGGGAGATTTACTCACTATGTTACTTCTCTTACGAAAACACGCTTCAGAGCGTAAATACTAAAGTTGTGTCCGAAATGAAGTACTGCACACTTACACTATGCATCATGTACTCTACTATCTAGTGTGTGAATTTTAGAAAGGTAATATCATCTCAAATGTAACTCTAGCGGGTTTTTTTTTACTAACCGGAAGTATAAGCCGCTTCCTAGTCGACGACGCATGACGTCATACGCACGCTAGCATCAGCAGACACCCAGAGTGACCGATACTGACTCTCTTCAGTTTACTGTTTACTTAGCTACTTGGTTATATACTTGCTTTATTTTATGTATAAGTATTTATGCATTATTTTTATGGATGCACAAAAAGCACTGAATTAAACTCCAGTCCTAAATGAGTGATGTATATTCTGGGGTGTGTGTATTGGGTTCTTTTCAGTCTTGTATAATTAGACAAACAGTTGTGTAAAGTTTTAGTCTGAAGTTTATATTTGTAACACTGAAGTTTGTGGATTTTATTTTAAATAAACCCCACCCCCACTCCGATTCATCGAAAAAAAATAATCGGCCAACTAATCGATTATGTAAATAATTGTTAGTCGCAGCCCTAGTTTGATTACAAAGCAGCAGTTGGCTATGTTGGCAGACATAAAAGTGTCTCAGTGGCAGCGATACGAACGCTGGACAGGAGGAATTATTTTACACGCCTGGCTAGATCGGATAGACAAAACCAGAAAAGAAATGAGCACATTTTTGAATTTGCCTGTGGCTTTAGCGATTCGGTGCGAAGTAGAACTCATAAGAACGACTGCACAGAAAGACGTTAATGCCTGGGAGCTGGGAGAGCCGCACATGCTGCATGTTAATCTTTAGTTCGGAGCTGCAGGTGAATGTGCTGGAGCAAAAAGAAAGAGTAGATTTGGAAAGCTAGAAACAAACAAGGCGTATGTATAAGGTTCAGGTTAAGGGTCCAAATCTCTAGACTTCACTCTGTCCAGTGTTCATTACACGATCACAGTGAGCATCTTACACCACAGACAATTCCAACGGCTTCTAATAAAACGGTGAAAGTATCTGTATTCCACAAAACTTGGTTCTGTCTCTTCGTCTATTTTAACAGAGGGCCACAGTGCGATTATAAACCTTTTTTTGTTTTTGTTTTGTGCATCTTGATTTTTCCATTTCTTTGACTTCTTACATTGCGTTCCACACAATCTATCGCTCTCCACTAGCTACGGCTAGGCTTTGTGTAGTTTGTGGTTTTTGTGATCAGAAATGTTTGGTATTCTGAACATTTCACAATGACTGGGGGGAAAAAAAAAGTCAATGTAATAGTCCAGTGTTATTTTGTGGATTGGTGCAAATTGTTTTGAAGGCTATTATTTTTTTCAGCACTCAGTAATAAATCGCTCGACGAGACTAATCTATAAAATGTCATCGACAAAGCGCACATTTTTTCTCTGGACTGGAAATTCAGTGAATATGCAAATTGCTTGCAGCCACTTCCTTTCACCTGCTAAACTGGTGTTGCATGGTTTGCATTTGCATAGAGGTTTCTGATAGAGGTTTTTGTGAATGAATAACTTATTTATTTATTTATTTATTTATTTATTTATTTATTATCCGTGGCACAGCAGTTTGGCCCTTTGACACGTCCGTGTGCTTTATTCCCTGCAAAAAAAAGTTGCACTGTGGTGCGGTGGGTAGAATTGCTGCATCACAGTTCCAGGGTTCCTGGTTCGATTTGTGAGATTGTTACTGTATATGTGGAGTTTCACATGTTCTTCTCGTGTTCGCTTGGGTTTCCTCTGGAGTCTCTGCTTTCCTCCATGCTAGTCAGTGGATTGGCTACTTTAATTTGCCCCTTGCCATGAGTGCATAGCCGCATTTCCACCGCAGGAACTTTCTGCAGGAACTAGGGACTTTCCGAGGTACTCGGTATGTTTCCACCGCAGGGACCAGGGTCTAAATTAAGTTCCGGGTAAAATAGTTCACCCTCAGAAAGTCCCTAATCGGGAAGTGGTACTTTTTTTTCCAAATTCAGGAACTCTGGGGGGTAGGACTTGGGCACCGAAGATGCTGATTGGTTACGTGCATGAAGCATTTTGATTGGTTGAGTGTACGCAGCACTTTTTTTTTTTTCTTTTTTTTTTTTTTTTCCCTCAACCACCATTTTTAAAAGTCTGTAGCGGTGCGTATAGTAACAGTTGTTTATTGCGATTCGAATCAACACAATGGAGTTTCATAAAAAATACGACCGATAGACCAACGACGAGGTTAAGGCCTTAAGTATTTATGTCGCGGACGAAATACAGCGGGAACTGGAAACGGCGACCCGCACTGAAAAGTATACTTAAAAAAACAATCACTTCACTACTATACAAAATGGTTTTGTGGTGCGTTCAATCAGTTGTCTATTTGCATGCTGCCTCCTGTTTATTTCAAGGATTTATACGCGTGAAATAGCATAGGTTCATATTGTACAATGTGGTTGAAATGCTGATTTGTGTGCTGTAATAATGAATAAACTAGTCCTGATGTTTATGTAATAAGGACGATCATTTCAGCCAGCATCGAGCTAAACTCCAGCATGCTGTAAACCCTCAGGTCTGTCATGGCAGGTGTATCTGCTATGAATCAGCAGGGTGTTATTAGCTGCCCATTTTCCCCACCTCATTCTCTCTAGTAATAGCAGCCCTGGGCTCCATGCGTTGTTCCCCGCTGGAGGAGAGAAATAG